>NC_056741.1:1442350283-1442460283 GCF_019279795.1 Protopterus annectens | reverse complement strand
AATCATACATACCTCTTTTTAAACATTAAAATAATAAAACATTAAAGTATTAAAATAAATGCAGGTTAAAATATATGAATAAAGAAGATCTGATAGAATAAGAACAATTATTTTGCATTAAAGTGGAATAAAAATGCCCTTGGTTACCCATAAAGCAAGAAATAAATAAATTAAAGCAATTAAAACCAGGACAACAATAAAAATGTAATATAATATAGTGCAATATAATAGACCCCTTCTTAACAGGCACATTAAATATTTTCTAAAATATCTAAACCACTCTTTGAAAAACATGAAATATTACAAAGAACAAAAATATATAACCCGTATTAGAAGAAGCAAGCCAGGATCCACGAACCAATATTTATTGAGCGCTTTCGTTTTTTGGAATAAAAAACTTCATCAGAATAAGACAATTACAAATGAACAGTGACTGACCCAACATATATAGCAATCTCGCTTACAAAAATGTTAATTGGCAATCAGCTTAAAGGTGTAGTCTCTAAAACATCAATACAATAAATACATACCTTGAAATACATAAAATGTATAATATATAAAAAACATAATCTGTTAAAAACATATATGTAAACTCACAGAAAACATTTAATTATATATTATATTATATAAATATATAAAAATAAATAAATATATTATGACCTGCATATTATTCACATATATCTTTCAGCCCTTAGTCTAAGTATAGAGCTGATGGAAATGTTACTATTAAGGACTGGGTATTCGGTAGCATTAGTCCTCATCTGCCACCTTAATTAATAAAACTCTAAAAAGTCATTAACTGGACCCATTGATACCTGCTCTAAAACTGTGAACTTGAAATTGTGTCCCTCATTGTTCTTAATGTGGACTGCCAGGGCATTTTTAGTGTCCTGCTTCCTGATGTCATATCAGTGCTGATAGACCCTACTTCTAAGGGCATTAATAGTCTTGCCAATGTAAAAACATGGACATAACTGGCAAAGGGCAAGATAAACTACAGATTTGCTGCTGCAACAAAATTTCTTCTTATAGAAATATTTCCCATAAATAGGAATATCAGTCTCAGTGCACTCCATGATATGTTTACATTGAAGGCAAAATCCACATTTCGACATACTCCCTACTTTGTTGTCAATAATATTGTTTCTCTCTAACATGTTTTTGAAGGAAATGTCCTTCTGATAGACAATTTGTGGGGCCTTTCCCACTATTTCAAGATAATCTTGACTGGTGTGAAATAAATTCCAGTTATGCTGAATAATCTGGGTAATGTCAGTAAATTGTCTGTTAAACTTAAAGATAGCTGACCTTTTAAAATCAATTCCTTCCTTAGGTAAACTTTCATTTTGAATAATGCCTTTACCAAGTAGAGTAAAATAGTACCCCCATACCATTTATCTATAACTTCCTGTAAAATAGGTTTCAAAAATGGTTCAGGGTAGTCTCTTTGCAAAAGCATGTTCTTCAATACTTCAATTTGCTGTAAGAAATCAACCCATTCAGAAGTCATATGGGCCAAATGAACAGCTTGGCCCTTTACTAAGGATTTCTTCTGGTGTAGTAGATGAAAACTATTGAAATGCAGGAGGGTATTAGAGTAAGTAGGTTTTCTAAATAGTGTTGTTGTAAAATCTTTTTTATGCTCATTTTTCTTGATGGTAATATCCAAATAGTCTGTTGCATCTTTCCCTATTGTATATGTAAAGTCTAAAAAATCTGTACTTTGCTTTATATAGGACAAAAAGCTATTAAGCTCTCTACCATACTACCATGCCACAGGATAATGATGTCATCCAAATAACTGCCATAATACTTCCAATGTTGAGCATATTGGCTATTGAAAATTAATTCTAGCTCCCAAAAAGCCAGAACAATATTCGCAAATATAGGGGCACATATAGCCCCCATTGCTACATCCTTACATTGTTTGAAGAGCTGGGCTTCAAATACTATGACACTGGTGTCTAGAACCAATTCCATTAAGGTTCTAATAGTCCTAACAAGCTCAAGTCTAATATTGGTATATCTACATAAAAATAGGTAAAACCACTCCACAACCAGTTCATGTGGGATAACAGAGAACAAATCCCTGGCATCAGTTGTCACAAAAATGAGACCGTCGTCATACATGTCCTTATTTATTTTCTTTCGGAAGTCCCATGAATCCTTTAAAACCCAACCACAATTATTTAATGTTGATTTTAACTGAATATCTATAAATTTGGCAATAAAATATGTTTTAGATGCCTTTACATCAACAATAGGCCTAAGGGGTGGGTTACTTATATCCTTATATAGCTTTGGTATGCCAAAAATGGTGGGAATTTTAGGAGACTTGACTGCCATGAAGTTATAGTCATCTAAACTAATTTCCCTATTTAACAATAATTCATCTAGAATTACATCAAACTTTCCTGTACAGTATGTTTTTCTCATTCAAACTTATTTCACGATATACATCAGTATATAATATACCAAGCATTTTTTCTACATAGGAATTGGTATTCATGATGGCCAAACCACCCCCTTTGTCAGGTTTCATGACTCTGATTGCCTTATTGTTGCATACATCTCTAACTAGTTTACTCTCATATATAGTTAAATTATTGTCCAAATCTGAATACTTTCTCTTGTTTTTAAGAAGCTTATGTATGTCATGTTCACACATTCTCTCAAATGTTTGTATTAAAGGGTTCAAGGGGGGGTTAAATAAGTTGGTCTTTTTACACAGTTCATGATCTATAGAATTAAAAGACATTCCTTTGAATAAAAACTGTAAGTTTAACTTCCTTGTGTAAAGCTTTAAATTAATTAATACTTCATCTAATACTGCATCTCTACATGGGACAAAAGAAAGCCCTTTATCAAATACATCTTCCAATTTCTGGTCAAAAATAGAGTCAGAGTGTGTATAATTATAAATACTAAAATCACCACAAGTATTTTTTAAAATGTTGCATGTGTCATGAAAGCCTTCACTCATTACATCATTACATACAAAATGTGCATCAGTAAATAAGTTTGGGGTCATGGGGTTAAGGTCAAATGTTATAGAACTATCCAAGTCATTAGATACATTTAGTATATTAAATACATTTGATCCATTTAATACATTTTCCCCCTCCCCCTGTGATTCCAGTTGTAATAACCCGTACCCCCTCTCTGGTTCCTCAGTCGCTCGGACCTCCTCAGAGGGGGATACTCTAAAGGGTCAGGGTGAAATTCATCAAAATTATCATCCCTGTTGACATTGGGGGCATGCAGATTATCACTGACAGAATTATTTGTGTAAAATGTCTGTCTATATTGTCCCAAGGGGATGGGGGGTAGGCTTCCCGTTGGGCATAGTCACTTTCATCTCTCTTTAATTTATTATCCTTCTTCCGTTTAAGATCACAAATAGTATTGTCCACCCTTTTAAAGATATTGAAATAGTCATTTTGTTTAAGTTCAAATAGCAAATCCGAATGTCTAAAAGTTCACAACCAGTTGTTTTCTAGCTGTAATTTCAGATATTCCAATATACTTTTTTCAAATTGTTTTAGTTGGTCATTCAACAAGCCATTACCTTCAGGACTTCGTTGTTCTGGGATAGAACGCCATTCACGTTCAGTCTCAAGCCACTGATTTAGTATGTCTCTTCCGTTGTAGGAAGTAGCGGCTCCCCTGTTGTCAGAACTGGAATATCGGAAATTACAGCTAGAAAACAACTACTTAAGGGAGTGTAAGCGAAGAGAGGAAATTCCAAAGGGTCTTCGCACATGGAAGTATCCAACAGGGTTAGTCAAACATTCTCTATTACATGTTGAACTTCTTGAATTATTTAATAAACATGGTTGTGAACTTTTAGACTGTCTTATTAGAGACAATGAAAGAAAGTTACTTGGCATATCAGCCAAGGTAAAGACTCTTGATGACAGTATACATTCGGATTTGCTATTTGAACTTAAACAAAATGACTATTTCAATATCTTTAAAAGGGTGGACAATAATATTTGTGATCTTAAACGGAAGAAGGATAATAAATTAAAGAGAGATGAAAATGACTATGCCCAATGGAAAGCCTACCCCCCACCCCCCTTGGGACAATATAGACAGACATTTTACACAACTAATTCTGTCAATGATAATCTGCATGTCCCTGATGTCAACAAGGATGATAATTTTGATGAATTTCACCCTGACCCTTTAGAGTATCCCCCTCTGAGGAGGTCCGAGTGACTGAGGAACCAGAGAGGGGGTACGGGTTATTACAAATGGAATCACAGGGGGAGGGGGGGAAATGTATTAAATGTATTAAATGGATCAAATGTATTTAATATACTAAATGTATCTAATGACTTGGATAGTTCTATAACATTTGACCTTAACTCCATGACCCCAAACTTAATTCCTGATGCACATTTTGTATGTAATGAAGTAGTGAGTAAAGGCTTTCATGACACATGCAACATTTTAAAAAATACTTGTGGTGATTTTAGTATTTATAATTATACTGACTCTATTTTTGACCAGAAATTGGCAGATGTATTTGATAAAGGGCTTTCTTTTGTCCCATGTAGAGATGCAGTATTAGATGAAGTATTAATTAATTTAAAGCTTTATACAAGGAAGTTAAACTTACAGTTTTTATTTAAAAGGAATGCCTTTTAATTCTATAGATCATGATCTGTGTAAAAAGACCAGCTTATTTAACCCCCCTTGAACCCTTTAATACAAACATTTGAGAGAATGTGTGAACATGACATACGTAAGCTTCTTAAAAACAAGAGAAAGTATTCAGATTTGGACAATAATTTAACTATATATGAGAGTAAATTAGTTAGAGATGTATGCAACAATAAGGCAATCAGAGTCATGAAACCTGACAAAGGGGGTTGTTTGGCCATCATGAATACCAATTCCTATGTAGAAAAAATGCTTGGTATATTATATACTGATGTATATCGTGAAATAAGTTTGAATGAGAAAAACATACTGTACAGGAAAGTTTGATGTAATTCTAGATGAATTATTGTTAAATAGGGAAATTAGTTTAGATGACTATAATTTCATGGCAGTCAAGTCTCCTAAAATTCCCACCATTTTTGGCATACCAAAGCTATATAAGGATATAAGTAACCCACCCCTTAGGCCTATTGTTGATGCAAAGGCATCTAAAACATATTTTATTGCCAAATTTATAGATATTCAGTTAAAAGCAACATTAAATAATTGTGGTTGGGTTTTAAAGGATTCATGGGACTTCCTAAAGAAAATAAATAAGGACATGTATGACGACGGTCTAATTTTTGTGACAACTGATGTCAGGGATTTGTTCTCTGTTATCCCACATGAACTGGTTGTGGAGTGGTTTTACCTATTTTTATGTAGATATACCAATATTAGACTTGAGCTTGTTAGAACTATTAGAACCTTAATGGAATTGGTTCTAGACACCAGTGTCATAGTATTTGAAGCCCAGCTCTTCAAACAATGTAAGGATGTAGCAATGCGGGCTATATGTGCCCCTATATTTGCGAATATTGTTCTGGCTTTTTGGGAGCTGGAATTAATTTTCAATAGCCAATATGCTCAACATTGGAAGTATTATGGCAGATATTTGGATGACATCATTATCCTGTGGCATGGTAGTATGGTAGAGAGCTTAATAGCTTTTTGTCCTATATAAAGCAAAGTACAGATTGTTTAGACTTTACATATACAGTAGGGAAAGATGCAACAGACTATTTGGATATTACCATGAAGAAAAATGAGCATAAAAAAGATTTTACAACAACACTATTTAGAAAACCTACTTACTCTAATACCCTCCTGCATTTCAATAGTTTTCATCTACTACACCTGAAGAAATCCTTGGTAAAGGGCCAAGCTGTTCATTTGGCCCATATGACTTCTGAATGGGTTGATTTCTTACAGCAAATTGAAGTATTGAAGAACATGCTTTTGCAAAGAGGCTACCCTGAACCATTTTTGAAACCTATTTTACAGGAAGTTATAGATAAATGGTATGGGGGGGTACTATTTTACTCTACTTGGTAAAGGCATTATTCAAAATGAAAGTTTACCTAAGGAAGGAATTGATTTTAAAAGGTCAGCTATCTTTAAGTTTAACAGACAATTTAATGACATTACCCAGATAATTCAGCATAAATGGAATTTATTTCACACCAGTCAAGATTATCTTGAAATAGTGGAAAAGGCCCCACAAATTTTCTATCAGAAGGACATTTCCTTCAAAAACATGTTAGGCAGAAACAATATTATTGACATCAAAGTAGGGGGTATGTCGAAATGTGGATTTTGCCTTCAATGTAAACATATCATGGAGTGCACTGAGATTGATATTCCTAATTATGGGAAATATTTCTATAAGAAGAAATTTTGTTGCAGTAGCAAATCTGTAGATTATCTTGCCCTTTGCCAGTTATGTCCATGTTTTTACATTGGCAAGACTATTAATGACCTTAGAAGTAGGGTCGATCAGCACTGCTATGACATCAGGAAGCAGGACACCAAAAATGCCCTGGCAGTCCACATTAAGAACAATGAGGGACACAATTTCAAGTTCACAGTTTTAGAGCATGTATCAATGGGTGATGGGGGGGTCCAGTTAATGACTTTTTAGAGTTTTATGAATTAAGGTTGCAGATGAGGATGAGGACTAATGCTACCAAATACCCAGGCCTTAATAGTAACATTTCCATCAGCTCTATACTTAGACTAAGGGCTGAAGGATATATGTGAATAATATGCAGTTCATAAGATATTTATTTATTTTTATATATTTA
Source organism: Protopterus annectens (assembly GCF_019279795.1). Lineage (NCBI taxonomy): Eukaryota > Metazoa > Chordata > Ceratodontiformes > Protopteridae > Protopterus > Protopterus annectens. The sequence continues at coordinate 1,442,453,492 of NC_056741.1, read as the reverse complement.
TATAATATAATTTATAATTAAATGCTTTCTGTGAGTTTACATATATGTTTTTAACAGATTATGTTTTTTATATATTATACATTTTATGTATTTCAAGGTATGTATTTATTGTATTGGCGTTTTAGAGACTATACCTTTAAGCTGATTGCCAATTAACATTTTTGTAAGCAAGATTGCTATATAAGTTGGGTCAGTCACTGTTCATTTGTAATTGTCTTATTCTGATGAAGTTTTTTATTCCAAAAAATGAAAGTGCTCAATAAATATTGGTTCGTGGATTCTGGCTTGCTTCTTCTAATACTGGTTATTAAAGTACAAAAATATGTTATACAATAAAATTGTTCACTGACTGTATGGTTAAAATAATCTTTCAATAGGTCTGATCCTTTGGTTAATAAAAATATATTATAGGAGTGCTCTGTTACTCTCTTTGAATTAGTCAGCCTTGTTTCATACACCTCTAAATTTGTTGTTGGTTTATTTGAGGATAAATTATGTAGTTCTTATATATTGCTGGTAAAAATAGGAAGTAAGATATGACTACAGTTTTAAGGTGATGGCAGACGATGACACTCCATTTTATGCTAAGATTCAAATGGTTAGACAATGCTACTAAGCTGATTGAAATATTAAGGAGCTATGTTAACATTTGATTCTATTCGAAACTAAAATATTACCGAGGTATTTTAAAATGTGATTTTACTTGATATGTGATTCCAGCAAGGAATTCCAGTGTTTTTATTATTTATAATTAGTCATACAGGAAACATGGGCAATGAGCTTTCATTTTCCTTGAAAAATACCAGGAAATCACAGAAAATAGCATTCTTAAACAGGAGTCATCCTGGAGTTTTCGGCATTTTAAGTCAAAGCACTCATTCGCAATAACTTGTTTTCCCTTATATTTGCTATTAGTAATACTGTTTGCTTTATTTAGTGTTTCATATTGAGATTTTCTTTTAATTTTGCATATAAATAGAAATGTAATAAAGAATATAATGGAAGCATTGTAATGAATAGAAATTACACTTAACAGATTGTCCCTGTAGCAACTGCCTTGATATGCAAAATGAAAAAAAAAAGAAAAAAAAGATTTGTTAAGGTGGATCTTATGCAGAGTTTCTCATGCAGTTCAAGACCGGGCACAATCAAAACAATTTTGCAGAGTAAAAAATCTTTAAAGGAAAACTCTGTATTTAATTGGACTATATTTTCTGGAGAATTTTGTTTCATGTACTGTCACAAAGAAAATATTGTTCAGTTAAAGAATATGAAGTTGGAATGTTGGCCTACAATATCCTAAGGAAGAATTCCAGCAAACAAGCTATGAATATAGGATTTTTTTGTCACATTATCTAAGTATTTTTTTAGGTTACTTTACTTAGTCACATAGGTTACCGAGCAAGTGCATAATTGGTGATATGTGATGATTCAGATATACATTATTTTCAGCACATTTTAAACTTAAAATCTGCAGGTTGCATGTACTAAATGGTTCTTGTAAATTTTAGGCAGAAAGGATACTACATTCTTATGTTATAGCTTCAGTAATAGCGTTAATATGTAATACTTCATTTTTAAACAAACTCCAGTTTTGCCATTGACCACTCATGCTTTGTCTCACTCTCCCCTCCATCACATCTTCTTCTTGCTCAAACACATTTTATTCAACACACTCAATAAGGTCTCAGAATCAACAATACACTGATAAAAATTCTTCATTCATAATCTCATTGATTGTTTTAAATCTTATAAACATATCTCTCAAATGTCCATGACTTCACAGAATGTATAGATTTTGCTTTATATTTTTGGTCTGTAACTCATAAAACTTTTGGCTTTCTGGCACATCATTTTGGATTTAAATCAGTAAATAATGATAAACATTTGAGTTTCAAAATTCTCATCCTTCAGAAAATGCATGCTAATGTAAAATTGGTTATTCTGGCAACTTTTTAAGTTTATAAGAGCAATATTTAAAACTGGTCCCTGATTTTTGGACCTTTTCTTCTCGTTAGTTTTGGCTTCATTAAGAATTCTTGTGCTAAGAGGTTGAGAGGTGTGCTGTATAACCTTCTTCCTTATTTTTAATACCTATATTTTACTTAATGTGTAATTATCTTTATGTAGTCATTTAACAATTTATATTTGCAATAGCAAAGAATAGGGCATCAGAGGCACTCTACCAACTTCTGGAAAGTGACTCATTAAGGGGCACAAAGAAACTATATCAGGTTGCAAGGCAAAGACAGAAAGTTAAAGAAGATAGTCAGATGCCCTTCATAAGGGATGCCAGCAACAACCTGCTCACCAGTCCAGAGGACATCAAAGGCAGATGGAAGGAGTATTTCCAGCAGCTTCTGAATTAAGAAAACCCCACAGAAGCTGTACTGCCCCAGAAACAGCCTATGATGAGAGAAGAAGAAGAGCCCATCCTAGCAGAAGTAAGAACAGCACTAAGGAAGATGAATTCAGGGAAAGCAGCAGGCTTGGATGAGGTCACAGCAGATATGATAAAGATGCTGAGTGCGATGGGGGAGAAATGGCTCCTGAGGGTACCGATAACAGTGTAGAGAGAAAGGTGTATCCCAGATGACTGGAGAATAAGCATACGCATGACAGTGTCCAAGAACAAAGGGGACATCCACAACTGTGGGGAGTACAGAGGCATCAAACTCCTTTCACATTGCATGAAAAGGAAAGGGTGATTGATAAACTGATACGCAGAGTAGTAGAATGTAAGATGGGAGATGAGCAGTTTGGATTCAGATTAGGATGCAGCACAACTGACCCGATGTTTGCATTGAGACAGATACTTGAGAAGAAGCTAGAGATGAGGAGAGAGTCCAACTGGACAGTCCTAGACTTGGATAAGGCATATGACAAGGTTCCAAGAAAGTTGATCTGGGCAGTACTTCATTGGTTTGAAGTCCCAGAAACATTGGTAGAATTAGTGCAGGCTATGTACAAGGACCCAATGACTCAAATATGAACAGTGTTTGGCCTCACAGATGGGTTTCCAGTGGGAGTGGGTGTACACCAGGGTTCAGCTCTGAGCCCACTGCTGTTCATACTGGTGATGGACTACATTAGCAAACAGGTTGGAGGGGACGGATCAACAAAGCTGCTGTATGCAGACATGGCGGTACAAGCAGACTCTGAGCTAGAACTTCAGCAAAGGATAGGAGAATGGAATGCAAGACTGAAGGCGCATGGGATGAAACTAAGCACAGATAAAATGGTGGTAATGGCAGAAAATTGGAGAAATCAGAAGAAGCTGAGAATAGGGATAGAAGGGAAGATAGTGGAACAGGTAAACCGCTTCAAGTATCTGGGAGGGGTGGTTGAGGAGAAGGGTAGTCTGAATGAAGAGGTCAAAACTAGAATCAGAGGGGCTGCAGCCAACTGGCATAGAGTATCAGGTATAGTCTATGACAGAAGAATGCCAAAGAAGCTGAAATGTAAGGTGTACAAGACAGTGGTGTGACCAGTACTACTGTATGGTACAGAAACCTGGGCAGTAAAGGCAGAACAGTTGAAGAAGCTAGAGGTGATGGAAATGAAGTGCCTGAGAAAGGTGGTAGGATGCACACTGTGGGACAGACGAAGAAATGAGGGCATAAGAGCAGAAGCCAATGGCACTCTAATTGCATAAAAGACAGATTACGATGGTTTGGCACATGTGTAGAAAAGAAAAAGACAGTCTGGTGAGGGAGATTTGGGACAGACAGGAAGAAGGTAAGAGGAAGCGAGGATGTCCAGCAAAGAGGTGAATGGATTGTGTGAAAGATCTATGACAGTCAGGCATGAGTGTTGAAGAAGGCAGGACTGTGGCACTGAATCGAGAGAGTTGGCGACAGTTAACACGATACCCCGACCCCATGTAGAAAAATGGAAAAAAGGGGGCTGATGATGATGATTTGTTCAACATAATATTATGCAAAATTATTTATATTTATCTTTGCAATTTTCTAATATGTCTCAATTCTACTTATATGCATATTATTAATTCAGTGTATTTCCCACTTTGCTCATTGTATACTTAATATTTATATTTTCAACGCAGTTATTTAACTGCATGCTTCTTGAGCATATTATAAATTTATATTTGCTTTAACTGTATACTTATTCCGCAGGCTAGAGCTTTTATTTGCATTAATTTATTTCATATTTAATATATGTGTAATTTACTAAAATGTCCACTTGTTAAACAAAATGAAATACATTAATTGTCTACAATTCATAGGTTCATAGGTTCATACTAGGCTATCTGCCCTAGGGCATTTATAAGCCTAGCCAGAATGTGTTTGGCTTTCGCCACCCATTTTAAATTTATTTTGCTATGCCCTTTTTCGAGGTTAGTATACTGTGCCTCTGTCTAACAGTGACACAGAAGTGATACCTGGGGTAAACCTACGATCTCCCATCCACTCATCAAGATTCCTCTTGAAGAGAGTCAATGAGGGACTCTGCCTAACCTGGACTGGGATTTTATTCCAGAGTGAAGGGAGCCTCTGGGTTATGAATCTGTCCCTCCAGCATATCCTATTTATTTCAGTGCTGAGGTTCAAGTTTCTCGGTAGCTCGATGGGATTTGGATTTTCTGAGGTGCAGCATGTCCATTAATTCGGGTTGGACATGGCTTTATCGTCAGGCACAGATCGCCTCTGAACAGGCGGTATGCCACTGAGTAGAGCTGGAGTTTCTTTAACCGGGCAGCATATGGCATCTGTTTGAGCCCTTTGATCCTCTTGGTGAGGTACTTTTGGGGTCTTTCCAGTTGCTGCAGGTGTCTGGTAAGGTACATCCAAAAGGGCATTGTACTCAATTATGGGCCTGATGAGGGATGAGTAAAGAGGCACGATGACCTCCCTGATCTAGATGTGAATCCCTTCATGATTAGGTGGGCTATATAAAATGTTTTTCTAACCACTTTGGCCACGTGGTTGTCAAATGAGAGACTGCTATCAATTTGGGTCCCCAGGTCCCTAATTACTTCTTCTGTACTTAATGGATTACCACCTATGTGGTAATTTGTGGGCACTTTGTTTTGCCAAAGGGGATGACTATACACTTTTGGCATTTAGCTTGAGGCCATGGCTCTGGCACCAGTTGTCTGTTTCTATGAGGCCCTTTTGGAGGATGCTTGTGTCGGCTGGAGAGTCGATTATGGCGCCCAGTTTGCAGTCATCTGTGAACTTGGTCAGCCACAGTCCTTCCGTGTTGGCCTGTACCTCCGAGAAATATATACCGAACAAGAGAGGTCCCAGAACTGAGCCTTGTGGGACACCACTTGTAACTGGTTTGGAGTCTGACATGGCTCCAGCAATTCTAACCATGTGGGTTCTGTCCTTGAGCCAGTTTGCAATTCATCTAGTGACATAGGGGTTTATATTTAAGCTGGTGAGCTTATCTATAATGCCCGAGTGGGGTATTGTATCAAAGGCTTTTGCGAGGTCCAGGTAGGCTGTGTGGACCACCTTCCCCTCATCAATGGCCTTGGTGACTGTTTCAAAGAAATCAACCAGGTTTAAGAGGCAGCATCTGCCCTTAACAAAGCCGAACTGGGTAGGATCCAGTGTTTGTAGGTCCCTAATATCTTTATTTATGAGGTCCATGATGATCCTTTCCATAGCTTTGCAGACCAAGCTAGTCAGGCTTATGGGGCGATAGTTTCCAGGATCCGTTGAGGCACCACCTTTATGGAGAGGGACCACTGTTGCTGTACACCACTCTTTGGGCACATATCCTGTAGTAAGGCTGAGATTGAACAGTAGTTTTATGTTTGGGTTTAGCTCTTCTTGGAGTTCATGTAGGACGCAGCCCGGGACACCATCTGGTCCCATTGATGCTGTGTTTTTTGCTTTGGAGAGGGCGGCTCTTACCTGAGCATCTGAGATGTTAGGGGGGCAGCACTCTGCTGGGATAGATATTTGCCCTTTTGGTGGGGAGGGGAGAAGTTTGCGCTGAACCTGTCAGCTAGGATGTTGGCAATGTCTGTGGATTCGGTGTATTTTTTGTCATTTTGGACTAATTCTGAGCATATCTGGGAATTACCACCCAGGTTCCTAACATAACTAATGAAAGCCTTGTGATTATCCTTAGTGTCCTGTGCAATTTTTCTCTCGAAGCTGGCCTTAGACAATTTTATGTGTGCCTGTAGTTTTTTGTTAATACTGATCAGTGATGCCTTCCCTTTTTGGGATTTTGCTCTATCATTTAGTAGCTTCCTCCTTCTATTGTATAGTTTGTTTATGGCTGGGGTCCACCAGACAGGACGTCTGCCTTTGGAGGATTGGGTCTTGGTTTTATTTGGGATCGCATGATCCATGCATTCCTGAAGGTGTTCATAGAATGCGTTTATAAAGGATTCTGCGGTCTGGGCCATATTTTCCACAGGCCGGGGCTTTTAAGGATTCCACCTCAGTTTTAAGGAGTGTGAAATTTGCTTTAGAGAAGTTTTTCACTGTGGTTTTCTGGGCAGGGGTGGGGTCGGGATGTAAATATCCAGTGAGATTAGTTTATGGTCTGATCTTACCAGTGAGGGATACACTTCTGGTCTGGAGCATAGAGTCCCCATGTTGGTGATGATCAGGTCCAGTATGTTTTCCCTCTTGTGGGAGTGGTAACAAGTTGTTCCATAGCATTTGAGTTTATAAATTCTAGGAACCTTTGGGCTAGAGTGTTGGAGCTAGAGTAATGCTCCCAGTCTATGTTTGGGTAGTTGAAGTCGCCCAATATAATGGTGTTTGGAGAGACCTTCATATTTTCCAGTGTTCTCAGGAAGGCCGAGTGAGGTTCCTGGGTTTGGGAGGGTGGTCTGTAGCAGGCTATAAACTGGAAGGCAGTTTTACCCACTGTTAGTTGCACATGGATAGTCTCTGATGCTTCGTGCTTTGCCACCAACTTGGAGGTGTGGGTATCTTTGATGAATATCGATACTCCCCTCCTTTTGTGGTTCAGTCCAAGTTTTGGGGCGAAAAGAATGGTATGAGGTATAACCTGGTAGTGCTGGGGTGCTCTCGGGAGCCCTGAACCAGGTTTCTGTTACTGCACAGATATCGATGTACTCCATGCTAAGGAGAGTTTTGAGTGTGCGCATCTTGAGGTTTAGACTTCTGGCGTTGAGTAGCATTACTCTTAGTTTCTTATCCCTTGTGATACCTATGGAGGTGGGTTTGTCTTTTGAGCCTTGCCTAAAAAGGCACTATGGGGGTAGCAAGAGCCTTTGCTAATATCCGAAAGCCCAGGGGTGACAGGTGCAAGCCGTCCCTAGCGAAGCATCGTGGCTTGTCGAGCATATCATCCCAAGCTGACAGGCATTGGATCCCCTTTGAATGACACCAGTACTTAAGCCAATTGTTGAAATTGATCATCTTGTCTTCATATTGTGGCATCATTCTTGTTGAGGGTAAGATGCTACTCAAGGTCAGGGTCATACCGGCCTGGGCTACATGCTCAGAGAGCTTCTTTATGTCTTTTTTCATGTAGTCCAGGGAGGTACGTCTCAGATCATTCACACCAGCATGGACAATGACTGAGTCATATTTGTACTTGCCTTGGAGTGACCTGAGTGCTAGTGTTATGTGGTGGATCCTAGCGCCCGCCAGGCTGCTCACCGTGACCCTCTCCTTGTTCAGCCTGGTGAGCGGGACGTCAGTGTGCCTGACGATAGAGTCACCTATTACAAGTGTATCAGGTGTGTTGTTTAGTCTTAAGGGCTGTGACTGTTTGGAACACTGGCTTTGTGAGATATGTGTTGCACGTGTTTTGTTTTGGGGTAGCGGCTGCTTGGGTGTCTGCTTTGGAGGTCTCTGCTGCTTCGGCAGATCTTTATTTAGAGCCTCTGAGTATGTTTTTGTGTGATTATGTGGTACGTCTATGTGAGACTGGAATTGTAGTGAGTGTGGTTTCCTTCTCCTCCTGACTGGTTATGCCAGTACTGAGTTGAGAGAGCTTAGCCTCCAGTTTGGCTATATGGTTGCATCTCTCACATGTGTTGGAATTTGTTGGGAGGAGGAGAGGGTTGTCTGTGTACATGAGGCAGTTGTAACATTGCCTCAAGATTCCCAGATTCACCAGCTGGACCGGAGAGGAGATTGACAACTGACCTTTGGACGTGCTAGAATAATATTTGGAATTCCTTAATAATTGAAAACCAGGGCCAGTGGGGAGTGAGGGTGTAGTGCTTTTAATTTTTAGTGCTGACTTATATAATTGCTTTAGTGAGCAAGTGCCAGGTAACTTAAGTGCAATGTGTTACAGGTAACTTAAATGCAAAAACGACAAACAGTAACTTTCTTTCAAGTGAAACAAGGAAATAAGTACAGTAAGCAATGCAGATATCACTAGTGATCCACAGAAGCTGAGAAGCCACGTATTAGGTGGAATTAGCATTCCAGGGAAATAAGCAAACAAACAACAAGCATATAAACAAAGCTAGATTCAGCAGGCCTGGATCTAGTCTATGCTACAGCAAACAAGGTGTACCAGTTTCAGTAAGATACAGTTCAAATATTCAGGCACTATAAACCTTTAACCAGAAATTCCCAGCTCAGAAGGGCAGAGTCCAGCCTCTTCTCCCACAAGAGTGTAGACCACAAACCTTCTTAATGTAAAATAACTGGCCTGAAGCCCAAGTGCTTAAACCAGAACTAATACACTTTAAGAATAACAGACACTGGGCTCTCAATCAGCAGTTCCCAACTTAGAAGGGTGACAGCTACCTGTCCTGCCACCACAGTGCATGCCACAAACCTTCCTAATGTAAAACAACTGGTCTGAAGCCCAAGTGCTTAATCCAAAAGACTTAGAATGATAGCTATACTTTAATCAAGTTACTACCAAGCAGTAATAAATACAATTGAATACTTTAGAGAATGCCTGGATTAGTGCTCAAGTTACACAAACAAAGCTAGATCCAGCAGGCCCGAATCCAGTCTATGCCACAGCAAACAAGGCGCACCAACTTCAGTAAGAAGCAGTTCAGATATGCATGCACTATAAGCCTTCAACCAGAAATTCCCAGCTCAGAAGGGCAGAGTCCAGCCTCTCCTCCCACAAGAGTGCAGACCACGAACCCTCTTAATGTAAAATAACTGGCCTGAAAGCCCAAGTGCTTAAACCAGAATTAATGCACTTTTAGAATAACAGACACTGAGCCCTCAATCAGCAGTTCCCAACCTAGAAGGATGTAAGCTACCTGTTCTGCCACTACAGTGCAGACCACAAACCCTCTCAGTGCAAAACAACTGGTCCGAAGCCCAAGTGTTTAAACCAAAAGGCTTAGAATGAGTTACTCCAAGCAGTAATAAATACAATTGAGTACTTTTAAGATGATGCAAAAGTAAAAAAGTAGGTAGAAACACAAGTACAGTAAAAGCAGATGATTTTTTTTTTCTGAACAAGTGCTGAGATCAAAGAAACAGATTTGAGTGCTGAAACTAAAAAACTGGTAATTATAAGAAAAAAAAACTAAGCTAGAAGGCTTCCCTCCAACACAGAAGGGCTTGGGGGCTCAGAAGCCTACAAATAGTCTATACCACTTAACAGGAAAGGCAGGAAACAAGCTTAATTTTTTTTTTTCTGTTTCCCAGATGCTCTCTTTGTACACAGTAGGAGTGCCAGAAATCAGAATATGATCTCACTGCACTCAATTGAGTGAGCAAATGAGATGGGCCCAGAAGGAGTATCCAAACACAAATTTACAAGAGGGGCGGGCAGTTGCAAGGCCACTAAGATTAACACCAAAACAAAAACAAGGGTGGGTGGGACTAACTGAAGAGCAGAGTGAAAACTTCCAGTTCAGTTAATATTCCTTCCACACAGTTAAAATCAATTTAAATACTGTATTTTTTGAAAAAAAAAGAGCAGATAAAGGTACTTAAATTCTCTTATACGTCCAGTTGAATATAGCAAGTTCTTAGCTGGCCAAAGCTGAGGTTTTTAAGCAGAAAATATTTCACACTGTACCACTTAAATAGGCAAGGACAGGAAATCAAAGAATGTGACTACCCCCACACCTGTAATTACTAGCAAATAACAAAATTCAGCAAACACTAACTAACTTCCAGTTCAGCTAATATTCCTTCCACACAGTTAAAATCAATTTAAATACTGTATTTTTATGAAAAAAAGAGCAGATAAAGGTACTTAAATTCTCTTATACGTCCAGTTGAATATAGCAAGTTCTTAGCCGGCCAAAGCTAAGGTTTTAAGCAGAAAATATTTCACACTGTACCACTTAAATAGGCAAGGACAGGAAATCAAAGAATGTGACTACCCCCACACCTGTTATTACTAGCAAATAACAAAATTCAGCAAACACTGACTAACTTCCAGTTCAGCTAATATTCCTTCCACACAGTTAAAATCAATTTAAATACTGTATTTTTTTGAAAAAAAAGAGCAGATAAAGGTACTTAAATTCTCTTATAAGTCCAGTTGAATATAACAAGTTCTTAGCCGGTCAAAGCTGAGGTTTTTAAACAGAAAATATTTCACACTGTACCACTTAAATAGGCAAGGACAGGAAATCAAAGAATGTGACTACCCCCACACCTGTAATTACTAGCAAATAACAAAATTCAGCAAACACTGACTAACTTCCAGTTCAGCTAATATTCCTTCCACACAGTTAAAATCAATTTAAATACTGTATTGTTTTGAAAAAAAAGAGCAGATAAAGGTACTTAAATTCTCTTATACGTCCAGTTGAATATAGCAAGTTCTTAGCCGGCCAAAGCTGAGGTTTTTAAGCAGAAAATATTTCACACTGTACCACGTAAATAGGCAAGGACAGGAAATCAAAGAATGTGACTACCCCCACACCTGTAATTACTAGCAAATAACAGAATTCAGCCAACACTGACTAACTTCCAGTTCAGCTAATATTCCTTCCCCACAGTTAAAATCAATTTAAATACTGTATTTCTTTTTAAAAAAAGAGCAGATAAAGGTACTTCAATTCTCTTATAAGTCCAGTTGAATATAGAAAGTTCTTAGCCGGCCAAAGCTGAGGTTTTTAAGCAGAAAATATTTCACACTGTACCACTTAAATAGGCAAGGACAGGAAATCAAAGAATGTGACTACCCCACACACCTGTAATTACTAGCAAATAACAAAATTCAGCAAACACTGACTAACTTCCAGTTCAGCTAATATTCCTTCCACACAGTTAAAATCAATTTAAATACTGTATTTTTTTGAAAAAAAAGAGCAGATAAAGGTACTTAAATTCTCTTATGCGTCCAGTTGAATATAGCAAGTTCTTAGCCGGCCAAAGCTGAGGTTTTTAAGCAGAAAATATTTCACACTGTACCACTTAAATAGGCAAGGACAGGAAATCAAAGAATGTGACTACCCCACACCTGTAATTACTAGCAAATAACAAAATTCAGCAAACACTGACTAACTTCCAGTTCAGCTAATATTCCTTCCACACAGTTAAAATCAATTTAAATACTGTATTATAATTTAAAAAAAGAGCAGATAAAGGTACTTAAATTCTCTTATACGTCCAGTTGAATATAGCAAGTTCTTAGCCGGCCAAAGCTGAGGTTTTTAAGCAGAAAATATTTCACACTGTACCACTTAAATAGGCAAGGACAGGAAATCAAAGAATGTGACTACCCCCACACCTGTAATTACTAGCAAATAACAAAATTCAGCAAACACTGACTAACTTCCAGTTCAGCTAATATTCCTTCCACACAGTTAAAATCAATTGAAATACTGTATTTTTCTGAAAAAAAAAGAGCAGATAAAGGTACTTAAATTCTCTTATACGTCCAGTTGAATATAGCAAGTTCTTAGCCGGCCAAAGCTGAGGTTTATTACAGCTCATTGCCTATTGGCCTGAAAAGGGTCCATGAAGCAAATTAATGGCCGGGTTAAGGAATTCTAAACAAACAAACAAACACAGAATCCTGTTTGTTTCCAATAAAGAACTTTAGAAACATTAAGAGATGGTATGACCTCTTTTCTTATAATCTGGTGTATACAAAATATACAACCTTTTTGGTTTGTTAATTAACCGGACATATGAAATTATGTAGCAACCTAATCCATAGCCAGAAAGTCAACATCAATATATCAAAGAAAGGAATGCAGCTAGTAAGCATTAAACATAATAATAGACTATGCAAAATATATCATGGTATTACCAAAGTACCATTGTATGTGCCACCTGTACTTAGGCCCAAAGCCCCCAAAAAAATGATAAAGCAACATGTATGAACCCCTATTCAGTTGCTAATCATAGTTTTAAGTAAAGTACAAATTAACAGCAAGTCTAACTTGCAAGAACAACTTATTCCAGAGTTGTGGAATTAAATGAGTAATAAAAAAAGTGTTTTTGGTTGTGTTGCTGGCAATTATCTTGCATTTTGCTCAACCATGCCTGTGTGTTCTAGAGTTCAATTTTAGGTTCAAACCAATCAGTGCTCTCACTGATACATCTTGAAAGGTTTTGTAGGCTAAACAATGTATATCCTGATAATGTGACAACTAATACTATACACAATTATTTGTTTTAGCTTTGCACTATATGGAAGACCTGTAAGGGAAAGTATTTTCCTTAAAAACTTTCTCTGCATTAATTTTAACGTATTTACTTTTGTTTGGTTATATACACAGAATGGAACATTGTATTCAAATATCTGATGTGTGATTAATTGAAACAAATTAGGTAAGATTTTATGATCTCTAGAGGTAATTGATATCTAAAGTAATCCAACTGATAACAGAACCCATGTGACAGACTCAACATTTTCCATGAAGAAGAATAATAGCAACCAAAGACAGTGGGATACGTACACATTCATTTACACAGTCCATCGAAAAAGTAGGAGTAACAGACAAGTCCAGATTTTGTAAAACAGAACCAAAGTTAGTTGCATATCTTCCTACTGGTTGGGATACACTCATGGCCTGTATGGTCTGTAAACTGAAAGGCACAGTTATGTGGCAGGATTGTTTCAATAGGGATTGCGCAAACATTACAGTACAGAAGTAGCTGAGAAGCATTGGAAACATGAAACACAAAGCATTATCAACAATGATGAAGTTTATATCACATGGGATCAGCCAATACAAACAGTTCAAAAATAGTTGCAATAGTCTAAGTAAAAAGGCAAAGGTAGAATGAATCACTGTAATTTCTATACCCAGTGAATATAGTGTCTTCCATACTGAGAGAGAGAGTCAATGTCATAAAATACCGGAATTTGCAAGCAGAAAAAAGAACAATGTGGAAGGATATACCCTGCCATTTTAATTATAATATGACTGTGCTAAGAAAAAAAAATATCTGTTATTATACTGATTTATGCTACCAATTTATTTAACTTTAACTTTAAATAAACTACAGAAAGAGACAGTTCTGTGTGCATTGTGGGTGCTGAGAAGACTTTTGGCTGACATCAAAGACTGAAGCAATACTAATTTCATGAACATTAACAGTTCCCTAATTAAGGACTAGGGTCTATTCCTGTCACACTATTAGAAATGCAAAACAAATTTGTTACAAATAATTATTCCATGGTGGTACTTCTTTGTTACCTCTAAGACTTTGTTATTCAGGACGATCAGTCAGTTAGGCCTGTGTTTAGCATAAAGCATGACCCTATGCTTCAGCCCCAACTATTTGGCTCAAGAGATGAATAATCTGTAAGTAATAGTTTATCTTTTGAATATCCCTAGATGAGGAGACTAAAACCACAAGCTTACAGTCACAGGTGTATTTGGAAAGCAAATGGTATGTCAAGTTAGAGAAGGAAGAAAAAACAAATTTAGATTAAATGTATCCATCACAGAACAATGGGGAATCCAAGAAACAATTAGTTTACAGTTGGAGAACTCAGCCATGAGCATAACATTAGAACCCTAACATACATATTTCGGTCTACCCATCTGATTATATATGAGTTGATACTATGATGAAGCTAACAATAATTATATCATGAGTGAGTATATCAAACAATTTTGTAAGTCTTAAAAAAAAGCAATTTAACTACTGTTATTCTATTATCAGTGATCATACCTAATGTCTTCTAAAAGTCTAGCAATCTAATCAGATATCCAGGAAACAAAACCTTGCTGAACCATGTCAATTAATGTTCTATAATTCTAATTTTCTTTTAGCATGCTTATAATACAATGTCCTAAAAATCTGCCAAGAATATCTGGAAGACTGCTAGGTCTACAGATCTGCACAGTATCCAAACCTCCACCCTTGTGAATAGTAATTACCAAAGATTGTCTCTAGTACTAAATAAATTAACCAAGCCTTGATAATGCATTAGAAAAATCGATCAGATGGTCCATCAGTACATCTTTAAGAAAGCAAGCAAGTATACCACATGTTCTTTCAGGACCTCTACAAAATGGTTTCATGACCTTATTTGATGTTTTTAAACAATTACTTAAAGCTGATCAGCCAGAAATTAAACAATCAACTTAAAAGAAAAAAAAAAAAAATATATATATATATATATATATATATATATATATATATATATATATATATATATAGAAAATTTGTAAAAGTAATCATTAAAGACAGTAGACGTTTCAACTGGTGTACTAAACTGCGTATCATTTTACACAGTTGTACCAAGAGGATTAGTGGATCTCATTTGTGAATTAACATACCTAAAATAAGATTGTTTTTATGTTTTAGTGGCAATATTTAACTCATATTCAGACTTATTTTGTGAATATTAGACTTTAACTGGCTAGTGGTGGCATCAAGTCCATGTTTGTTTACATGAGCAGAGAATTTTCTGGATACAGAAAAACTGTGTCTTTTTTTCTTAACAGTTTTATTTTTACATTTTACATTTGATTACCTGGAAAGAATGATTGGGTAGAAGCCCATTTTCAGCAGAGGCCCGGGAGAAAAGCTCTAAATTATTAAAAAGCATTTTAAGAACAATATTTTTACAATCTTCAGAAATAAAACAAAACATCTACAGTTTAAATAATTATAACAAATTAAACAGAATATAAGAACATTGGTGAAGAATTGATACAAGATATATGACAAATCATTTAATATTTAGAGAAATTTTAGACAGTTTATAGAGAAATTAAAGTCTAATACAAATATGAACTACACTATGAATTGAGGGAAAAACAGGCTTATGGTATATTTAGAGAGAAAGTCAGGGAAGAGAATTAGATACCGATATGGAAATAAGTGAAAAAGGGAGAGTAAGGAGGTATAAGGAATGAAAAGGTACTTATTCACATTTAGGGGTGTATGTTACCCTGGTTTTGAACAAGAAGAGATTCAAATTTTATCTAGGAAGCCTTTCAAAGTGGTGTTTGAAAGATGGGAGAAAGGGTATAGACTTAGTGGATACAGGTAAGGAGTTCCAGGCATTGGCAACCTTGTAAGAGTACAGAAAATGCCCAGCAGATTTGCTAGGTTTGTAGACAGATAGGAGTTAGTGGTCACTGGATCACAATGACCGACTGGGAATGTGGTCGTGTAGAATGTTTTTTAGTGCTGAACAGGCAGATGGATGCAGGATAATTTTATAGGTGGTAAGACGTTATGTATAGGTCAACTGATGTGGTAGTGCTAACCAATTTAGGCTTTTCAGTGCTATACAGTAGTGGGTTCTGAAAGGGGTATGTGGTGCAAATTTAGCAACTTTGTTATAGCATAGTTCAAGTTTTAATTTTAGAGAAGCCTGAAGTTTAATAAGGATGGGAGTACCATAAAGAGGAGTGGGGAGGAAATAAGTGGTGGCAAGTGTAGTTTTAGTTGCACTGTTGAGAAGGTTTTTGTAAAGCATCCCTAATTTAACCAAATAATTTTCCTGTTCCATTACAGAGGGGCTTTACTCCAAGATGCTATGTACTAACATGTTCATTTATAGGATTCACACACTTTGCTTAGATTGTCTTTATTGCCATCCACCCCATCAAGGTATTATCACAGACACGGTCAGATTCCATTCAGTGGATATAATATTAGAGACAAGCCAAGAGAAGCCATCTTTTATAATCAAACATTTACTTTTAGTAATAAGTTGACATAAATGGTGAAATATTAAATTCAGTCACATTATAATCCAATGTACTAAGTTTGCTTAAGTATCCCCATGAATAACTTTGTAAAGCAGAGTTTATACATGTATCTTTAAACAGAGCAAAGTAACACTGCATCCACAGATATAATATAATAGGTTTTGAACATGAAATGTAATGTTTTGCAGGATATAAGTAAACAGAGTGTAGGCTTTAGGTGAGAATAAAACACATTCCTACTATGCAGATGGATCCAAAATATTAACCATTATTTGAATAAAATAAAGTGAAACTATATTATGAGCACATAGTAGATAGGTAAGCAGGAATGTATATTTGTAGAAGAAAGAAGATTTTTATATAACCATAAACTAAGAACCAGTAAGTCAAATACAAATGCCAGGAGCAGGAACAAAGGAAAACCACTGCAGCATAGAAAAATGTATCATATTTTAATAAAAAACAGTTAAGTACTTTTGTCAGGTTATAACCAAGATTTCTTCAGAACCTAACCATGACAAAACAATTCCCGTTTAAATATCCCTCCAATAACAGGTTACATGATCCTAACAACCAGACAACTTTCAAAAAGATTTTTACCCCCATGGATACAGAAAAGTAAACTGAATTAATAATAAATAACAAATCAAAAAATGTTGTCATCAAGAAATCAATAAAAGTAATAAAAATAAATGTCATACAACATATGAACGAAGTTTTAAAACACTCATAATAGTCAAATTATCATTCAGGCCAGGGTGAGTGCAAGCATTTAACCTAATCTGCCACCTAAGAAGAAGATTTTTAACTTATTTATTAATTTGATTAGCTATTTCTTCTACAGTTGATGATCAGATGGTACTACAGCTGTTTTTCAGATTAAAGCACAGGGATTAGACCACTGTTAACAAGCAGGCATAAAATAATACACCTGGGCATTAGTAAGGTGCAGTCTGCTTAAACAAGTACATAAGTTTATGGAATTATGTGCTAAGCCACTGATCTACCATTGATAAAAACCTTCCCATGGTTATTCCACAAAGGAATTTATGATTACCAATTAAGGTAACTAGTATATTTCTGAAGGTAGTTACTGAGTTATACCATTTCCCATGATTCTATGCAGGCATATGTCTTTTGGTGTTATACGCTAACTCTGCTGGTATTTTTAAGTGTTGATTTTACATGCATATTTCCATTCCATTCCTTTCCTTTCCTTTCCTAGATGTGTGCTTAAGGCAGATTTTTTTTTTTCAAACAGAACTGGATCTTGCATGTTCCTGAAGACAAGATAGAGGTCTTCCCTGAGTAATGTGTATGATCTCAGAATAAGAATAAGGACCTCTCTTTTAGTCATCTAAGTTACTTCACTGCAATGAGCCCATTAATTAATTAATTGAGTTTATAAGGAACCTGGAGGAAACCTTCCAGTGATGGTGCTGCCATGTTTGCACCACTTTCAGGAGGCTTTCCACTGATGGCACTGCCATGTTTGTACTACTTTAAGGAGGCTGGGTGGTGCTACCATGTTTGCACCACTTTCAGGAGGCTTCCACTGATGGCGCTGCCATGTTTGCACCACTTTTAGGAGGCTTCCACTGATGACACTGCCATGTTTGCACCACTTTCAGGAGGCTTCCACTAATGGTGCTGCCATGTTTGCACCACTTTCAGGAGGCCTCCACTGATGGTGCTGCCATGTTTGCACCACTTTCAGGAGGCTGTCACTGATGGCAATGCCATATTTGCATCACTTTCAGAAGGCTTCCACCGATGGTGCTGCCATGTTTGCACCACTTTCAGGAGGCTTCCACTAATGGCACTACAATGTTTGAACTACTTTCAGAAGGCTTCCACTGATGGCGCTGCCATATTTGCACCACTTTCAGGAGGGTAAACATACAACTTAACTGGCAAAAGCTGAGGAAGGTAGACTGGAAAGACATCCTTATCAGGATAGAAGACTGCGAATGACATCATTCCCCCAGATGCAGATGACAGCTGGAGGTTGAAGGTGCCAACATAGGTCACCATTTTTTCTGGTCATTAGAATGGTAAGAGGAAGGTTTTCACATTAAGAACTGTCACCAGGCATACCGATGACAGTTGCAAGCAGGAGAAACAGACTGCTACTACTGTTGCCAGTATTACTGGGGACAGCAGGGAACTGTTGGATGGAAAGACAGAAAAAGTCACATCTAAGAGTCAAGAAACTAGCTCACACCTACAAACCAGAAAATGCAAAAAGAACCAACCCAAACAACAATGACAACAACAACAATAACAATAACAAAGAATCATATTTCAGTGTATAACAGTTTAGCTTTAACTTATCACATTTAAAAAAAAATAATTGTAAATTAAATCCTATTCATACCACCCCACCAATGCATATACTCAAATAAATAAGTACTAATGCTATAACACTCAATCAGTAAATAAAGGTATCTCTTGATTTAAGAAAAAAAATCACAATAACCTTGTAAATGAAGAAGCTGCATAAGAAGTGTGATCCAACATAGCATTGTGAGCCTTCGGTCTTGTTGCTTAAAGACTCTTCTATTCTTGTCTGGTTGATGTTCCATAGAAACCTTCTCAGATCATTAGCATTAAAACCTAGATATAATACTTAACAGATGATGCTTTGGGATCTGAACTCAACAATCATACCTATCAGCAGGTCAGCCATATAGCTTAGTTCCTAAATCCACTGAATGCAATCTCAAAGTACAGGAGAAGAAGAAGAGAAAAAAAAATGAAAACAAAACACCTACACTCACTTACCAATTAAAAATAATTTAAAATGTAACCAGGCAGAAAAACTAAACTAAGAAAATCCTAATCAGCCAGAAAAAAAGAAGCAAAAGACTAACCCAAACTTAAACTCAAGAATATTAAAAAGTAATTACCTTTATATCCCTATCCACACAGGTCATTCAGGAAAATTTAGGTGTAGGGTCCTAGTAGTATTCTGTGTCAAAAGTGAGTACCCAAATAACTAAACATTGACTTAAGAAAACATGCAATAGAATGTGTGGAGATGTAATGTTAGATGTGTATTCCCCTACTACTGTATCAGAAGTAAACTCACTTTGTAAAATATTCTTACCCTGCAGTACAAGTTAAAAAAAATCCACACCCTTCTTATTGTATCTGTATTATAACACTTCCTTCCTTTAGTGTATATTGCATTTTATTTTATTTTTCTGAAACTCTAACTCTCTTTTCTCCTCCCTTCCCTATTTTATTTATTTATTTTATTTATTTACATTTGATAATTGGGTAGTGTCCGACTGGTCCAGAAGCCCATTTTCAGTGGAGACCCGGGGATAAAAGCTCCAAGGAAGATTGCATAATTATACATTTGTACGTATGACAATTACAATAGGAATTCAAATGCAAGTTCCTTGACATTGTATCTAAAAGCATATAACAATGGTATATCTATATAATATATATGTATATATGTATGTGTGTGTATATATATATATACATATATATATGTGTGTGTGTGTGTGTGTGTGTGTGTGTGTGTGTGTGTGTGTGTATATATATATATATATATATATGTGTGTGTGTGTGTGTGTGTGTATGTATGTATATATGTATATATGTATCTATATATATATATATATATATATATATATATATATATATATATATATATATATATATATATATAAACATTTTTTAGGCTACAAATATCACAAAATGAAGCTAAGAAGGCTCAATTTCCAAAAAATATTGACAATGGGTGGTGGAGACAAGGACGTTAGACAGTAAGGGATTAAAGTAGTTAGCCTGGTGTAGAACATGAGCAAAGCCTATGTTTGGTGAAATATTCCTTTAGGGACTGTTTAAATGAATGTGCATGATTGATGGACAGAATATGTTGAGGTAGAGAATTCCAGTGTTTGGCAATGATATGTGAGTATAAGGAGATGCCATGAGATTTTTGGTTTTGTTGACCTTCAGCAATACTTTATCAGCAGACCTAATAGAGTTTAGGTTAGTGTAGGGTTGGACAAGGTCAGATAGAGCTGGGCAGTGGTCAGGTTTGTATATGACTGTATGGGCAGTTAGTAGCTGAGTCAGAGTAGGCAGGCGAGGGAGCTCTAACCAGTTCAGCTGGAGAAGGGCAGTGTAATGGTGAGGTCTTTGAGACTGATTAGTGGCAAATTTGGCTATTTTGTTATAGCAAGATTCAGGACTATTCAGTTCAGATTTGTGAAGACTGGTAAATATTTGTAACAGTAAATCAGGGAAAATAAGAGATAGGTCCTGGCTGTTGTAAGGCTGGCATGGTCAGTAAGATACGATTTAGCCCTGTAGAGAGAGCCCAGTTTGACATTAATCTTTTTAATTGTTATTGCAAGGTGTTTGTCAAACTTAAGTCTACTATCAGTTGTAATATAAATAAGTTTTGTATGTTCAACGGGTTCTATTTTTGTGCCATTGGAAGAGGAAGCAGAGATAGGTGGATGTTTGTTTATTGTTGAGGTATTATAGAAGACCATAAGCTCAGTTTTATTGGGGATAAGTATAAGTTGATGAGCTGTTAAGTAGTTTTCAATATTGTGGAGGGCTGCCTGAGTTTATTTCTTGGGGTTCCTTGATAGAGGGGGCAGAGCAGATTAGGGAATCATCGTCAGCATATTGTATGATTGAGGCTGGATTTGCTGAGCAGTTTAGGTCATTGGTAAAGATTGTGAATAAAAGTGGGCCAAGGACAGATCCTTGTGGGACTGATACACATATAGGGAGCTTGGGGAGAGTTTATTGTCCCATAAAGTGGCTTGTTTCCTAGCTGACAGGTAGCTATGAAACCAGTTTAGGGCTTCATAGCTGCAGTGGTAGAAAGCCAGTTTATTGAGAAGTATTTGATGAGATTCAGTGTCATATGCTTTTGACATATCTAGGAAAGTAGCAGAGACTAGTTGTTTTTTGTTTTTGAGTTGATTTATGGTATTAGTAAAGCTAATTAGAGCAGTACTGGTGCTATCCTAGGTCGAAAGCCATGCTGTGTATTAGATGATAGGTTATTTGACAGATTGAAGCTGAGGACATGGCACTGAATGCTTCCCTGTGCCTGCAGTGAATCTGCAACAACCATATGTTAGTGCCGCTGAATTTCGCTTCAACCATGTGTCCTCAACCAAATGTATTCATATGGAAAGGTGTGATTCACCAATCCACCTGAACCCATGTTTGTTAAGATGGTACTGCACTTCACTTACTAGAAGAACAATACAATGTGGGCAGAACCTAAAGAATGAGTGATGGTCTGCTACATATCATTTTAGGATGACTGAGAGAACATCTAAAATGGTTTGCCATGTTGCTAAAGGAATGATATGACTTAAAATGGTTAACCATTATCATGGAAGCATTTGTACTTGCTATCAGTGCAGAGCTGCTTTTTGAGAGACTTCTTGAATAAGGTCAGCTGTCCAACATTCTTTATGGAGTCAGGAATGCAGTTCCAGGAGGGAGGAGTGATGTCAGAGAAAGCACTTTCACAGACAGAGTGGGTGAATGATTATCTGAGTAACTGAGAACCGTCAGTACTCCTAAGGGAGTATGAATGATGTTTGACATTAAAGAGAGGCAACAGTACTTGTTGAGGAAAATGTATTATTATTATTATTATTATTATTATTATTATTATTATATATTATTATATTTATTATTTGACAGATTCTTTGACAGAAAGTGGTCTAACATCTATTTGTGTATACATTTTTCTAAGATTTTGGCAAGTGGTGACAAAATGGCTATGGGTCTGTAGTTGGATACATCAGTATGGGGACCGCATTTATATAAGGGTATGACGTGAGATATTTTCCAGAGTGGTATGTGCTATTCAGAAATAGAATGGTTAATGAGAGTAGATATAGGGTAAGTGATGGAAGTAGCAGCTAGTTGTAGAAAGTCACCAGGTAACTGGTCTGCAGATAGTGTGCAGGGCTTTAGTTTAGAAAGGAGATTTTTAACATAACTTTGGATAGGTTTGAGATAGAGGAGGGTAGAATTGTTGTTGGAGATTTGAGGCATGGACAGAGGCATATTAGGGGTTCTGTTTATTAGAGAGGTTACTGAGTTAATAAAATGGGAGTTAAATTGAGTGGCTATACAATCATCTGAGTTGGCCAAAGTTGGGGCTGGGGTAGTGGGTTTTCCTGGGTTGAGGAGGAGGTTGATTGTTTGTCAGAATTTTTGGGGATTTTTCTGGTAGTTTAGCTGACTTATTTGGAAGAATTTTTTTTGTCTTGTTTAATTAGTTTTTTGGTTTGATTTCAAAGTTGTTTGTAGGTAATGAGATTTTGTTTACTTATATTATTTTGAAAGAGATACCAGGCTCTATCCCTCTGTTTTAGTAGAAGAATTGTGTCTTTTGACATCCAGGAAAGTTGTTTGGATCTGGTATGAATTTTTCTAATTGGGGCAAGATCATTAAGTATTTCTAGGAAAACACTATTGAAATACTGTACTACATGGTCCAATTGATGAGTTTTTAGAGGTGCTCAGTCATATTGTTGAAGAAGAGTATGAAATAAGTTAGGAGAAAAGTGTTTTTTATTGCAAATATAGCAAAATGAAATGTTACAGGAACTGTGTGTATGTTTTCTAATCAAGTAGGCAAGGAATTGATTGCTTATTGTGTCCATAGCTAATATTGGATTTGTTTGTTAATATCCAGTCAAGAATGGGTTGCTCATTGGTGTGTTTGTTGATGTATGAGGGGTGGTTAATTTTTTGACAGAAATTGTACAGGTTTATAAAGTTAATAGGGGGGTTAGAAGAGCAGGTAGTCCAGTCAAGGTTAAAATCTCCAAGTATAATTGTTTCATGGATGAAGCTGGTAGAGGCCCATTCAAGGATGTTTTCAATATTTTGGAGGTTATTAACAGGGGGCAGGCAGATCACTGTAAAGATAATGGACTTATGATTATTCACATCTATGTGTGCTACTGAAACTTCTGAGTTAGGGATATCAGGTGGAGTAGAGTTAATTGTGCCAGTTTAAGATCGTCTTTAAACAAAATGGCAATTTCACCACCACGTCTAGATACTCTATCAGTTCTGAGGATGTTATAACCACTGGGAAGAAATTCTTCATATTTAATATAAGGCTTAAGCCATGTTTCAGTAATGACAACTATATCAGGGGAGTAAAGGGCAATAGCAGCATGAAATTCATGTACTTTGTTAATCAAGCTTCTGAGGTTGACATTAATGATGAGAAGGTCAGAGTTACTTTTTTCAGTGGCAGATAGGAGTTAGGTGTGGAGTAAGGGGATGTTTATTATAAACCTGGTATTAATAGTGCGACTAATAAAAGCCTATTTTAGTAAAAAAACAAGAAGAAGTTTAATATAATAATAATAATAATAATAATAATAATAATAATAATAATACAAAATACAGAGAAGTGGAATGGATTTGAAATGAATTTATTATGTTTTATGTGACTTGAGTATGAGTTTTAACATTTTTATGAATTCTTCATAATAATTATATGAGGGGGGATAGGAGAGAATGTGTGATAGGTTAGCTGGCTGACATGTGATTAATTGATACTCCTATTTAAAATGTATGTATTAACTGTTTTTATAATGCACTGAGGAAGGGTGTTGACCTGAAAGCTTTGCAGAATAAACTTGTTTTTGTTCTTTACATGGTTATTTTTTGCTGAAGGAATTGACTGTACCTGAATTACAGCACTGACCATTTTGCAGTCTTGAGTTAGGGGAGGTGTCAGAATGTGGATTTCGGGGGTGGGGGTAGAGAATGTGGTGAGGGTTGGGCCTGGATTAGGATGGATGTCACACTGGAGTTTAATATGGCTAAGGGAATGGAGAGTAAGACATCTTGGTTTGGAAAACAGACTGATATATATATATATATATATATATATATATATATATATATATATATATATATATATATATATATATACATATATACATATATATATATATATATATATATATATACATATACATATAGCTATAGATATATAGTGTAGTAGCAGAGCTGTGGGTTTGAAAATATCTAAGAGAGAATAGTAGAGTAGGGGAGGTGTTGACAAGGTATGGGGAGATGTGAACAGTGGGTTTGTCATGATGTAGGTTCTCAATTACTGGCAAGGTATGGGAAGGGTTGTTTGGGAGAAGGTATGGTTGGAAGGAGGTGGTATAAAGGGCTAACAGTAACAGAGCTGGCAGGACAGGGAGAGAGATGATAGGTTTTATTAGAGGCATAGTAAAGAAGGTAGATTGTAGTTAAGGTCAGGGGTGATAGAGTGTAGATAAAGTAAAATAAATCTTATGTAGAAGAGCCAGAAAGGAGACTTGATGAGGTAATGGATGAAGTGAGATTGAAAATTGTACGTGAAGTGCTGATTGGAAGATAGGGAGAAGGGGAGGAGCCTGTCTAGGAATAGAGGAAATTGATCCTGGGGTGGGAATGGGGGTAGGGTAGGGGAGAGGAGTAAGCCTGAGCTCAGTGAGGGCGAACAGAGTGGCAGCACCTGGAGCAGGCAAAGCAATAGCAGAAATGAGCCTGCAGAATAAAAACTATCAGTAGCAGTGTAGACACTAACCAGTTAAGTCAGGAATAGAGGAAAAATAGTATAGGATGGCTTTACAATAAAGACAAATTAAATAAAGATCTTGCACTAGCTTTTGAAAGTCAAATAAGAATTTCATGCACTAGTCTGTGAAAGTCCAAGAGAAAAGCCTGGTAGTAAGATAGAGGGTTGAAGGTATCCTTTTGTTACATAATTATAAGCCCTCGGTCAAAATATGTTTTTAAGGAACAGGGTCAGCAAACTACAAGAAGTATTGAAGGGAGTCACTGGAGAGAAATCTGTTAGTCTGAAAAAATGGGGGGGGGGCTACAAGAGGGTCATATGCAGCTGTTGCCCCTGTCTTAGTGAATGCTAGGATGCTATATATTCAGCTATTTTGTCAAGACTTGTGCAGTACAAAGTATCTTATAAATGTAAAAGTTTAGGAGCACGTTCACCATGAAAGAGGCACCTACATTCACTTGTAAAGTAAAGTAGTGTCCTGTCAATGTTATAATAAAAGCTGTTGCAGCATGATCCACTGGAAGGCTGTCCAGGAGAGCACTTTCAGTTTTTTTGGGGGGATGACTGCCAAACATATGAGGTCCCTGTTTTTTCTTAACAAACTATAGGGTTAAATCTAGTCATAGGGTACACAATCACTGAGAGGAACATCCAGCTGCAGAAGGCTATTATTAGTTGTGCAATGAATATGAAGAAGTAAGTGCCATATCAGAAATTCAGACTGGTGTTCTGAGCCTTTCTAAATCTGCTTAGCAAATGTAACATAACAAACATCAAGTGTAGACTGAAGAATTGTATTTTTTGAGAACACCCACAAATAATTTTTACTCATTTTAATTTATTGTGGACCTTTACATTCTAGAGGGACTGTCAAGTTTGCTGGCAGGATGGTGTCCAAGCTGTGTTAGTGGAATATGTCGAGATGTAGTGTTAGGTATGTGTAATGTTTCTGTTGTATCAGAAGTAAATTCACTTTGTCATGTATCCTTACTCCACAGTGCATGGAGATGACATTTTATGACAATACCATATTGTGACGCCCGTGCCCTGGCCCAGCAATCAAGGAGCCTCAATCCTCACCACTAACACCAGTGAGGGGTTCTCATATAGGAGGAAAGGATAACAAATACACACAGTAAAGTGCAATTTCCCTTAAGAGCACACAGAGATCACAGTCAGTCCAGGGCTGGTTGCTCCCTTGCTCTCCAGGTCCCCAATAAGACTCCTCACTGGCACAGCTATAGGGATCAGATGTCAGCCTAGCTGGGCAAGCTAAAACCTCCAGTACCCTCTCTCTCCAACCAGTGCTTTGTGTCCCTACCCAAGTTGCTGACACACACACACACACACTTTGAGATAAGAGTTTATACAACCACACAGACACTCCTGGGAAAGGCTGGCACAGGTTCTCCAGCTGTGCCCCTATTACCCCGACTATACAGTAGTACTGCCTACCACCACCCAGCTAATATTTATCAGCTACTCAAAGGCCCTTAAAGGATGTCCAATTATTACTTTGCAATATTATTATCCAATTGGTAGTGTAACTAAACAGTCAAGTCTTATTAGAGTGACTTGGTACAGTAATCACTATAAATGTGCAATGTACTCTAGAGCTTAAATTATCTCTATGCAAAACAGCCACAGTTGAAAGGTTTAAAAATATTTAATAATAAATACTAAAAACACAAGACAATGCATCTTACTACACAGTGCTAGTCAAGAGTTCAGAGATCACAGAGAAATGCTTAAAATAATTCAGTAGTACAGTTCTGACATCACAGAAAAACACTTAGTCTAGTCTTTCTAGTTTCTAGCTATTTCTTAAAGAAAAGACAAGTCTAAGATAACTTACATAAGAGCAAGACGGTGCTGTGAGTTAGATGGTCAAGACTAAAATGCTTAATAATCTCTGGTTCTCTCTGTTTAAATTAAAATGTAGTTCTGATTCACATTACATCATTCTTCACAATTTTCTGGGTTCCCAGGCTAACAGAACTACATTTACATTCTTAACATCTCCTTTTGTTATTTTGCAGCTGGTCAGGAAGCAGTGCAAGAAAATACATTTGCATGTTTAAATCTAGCAATTTAACTCTTAGTTAAAACAATAGAAAGAATTTCTTCATCTAGACCCTATGGCACCACTGTCTACATCAAAGGGTCACCACATGCTTTACTTTGGTCAGTAGAGTGCACTGTTGTCACATTTATTTCCAGTTCCACATGTAACAGTATTTCTTTACATTTAAGACAACAAGCCTGTAGTTTACATTCATATTTACAAATGACAGAATTATCTGCAAAATTCTATCTGGCTAGGCTGGCTCCCTCCCTGACACAACCACCTGACCAGTCCTGGCTGGAAGTATGCAGTCTGTCTGGGTCTCCCCAGGCTACCAGACCCACATGCTTGTCTCTTACCCTGACTGCGTGTAACTGCATAAGCACATGGTACAGCCTCATCCAAATCCTTCCCTATCAGGACATCTGCAGGATGATAGTTCCATACCCCTGTTGTCTCAAGACAACCTACTATTGGCATTTTGTCTTTCCCACTTACTGGCTCCCTCACCTTTTATTCCTCATCTTGCCTCCATGGATACCTGTATGGTACATAGCCCCACTGGTTGCATTCAAAACATTTAACACTAGCTCCTGGATGTGTACCTGGAATAGTGGCTTCCCCTGCTACTGGCAGATTCTGTTGCGGCAGTCTGTGCTGCCCAGCATGGGTTCCTTTAGACCTATGAGCAGTACTGAGGTCCCCTTCCTGTGCAGGGATTCCCTGCTTGTCAGGTATAGGTCTCCCTTCTTCCCCAAACTCATCTGAAGTGGCACATTGTCTATCAGCTAACCAGATCCTCATGTCCTCAGGCAAAGTGCTAAGGGCTTGTTCCCTCACCAAAAGGTCTGCCAGCCCTTCAAAAGTGGTGACCTGACATCCACTCACCCACCTATGGAAATAAGTGCTCAGTTCAGCAACATATTCACACACACTTTCATCTGCCTTGTGTCTATGCTCACAAAACTTTTTCCTATACGTTTCAGGTGTTAGCTTAAAAAACTCTAATAGACAATTTTCTACAGCAGTATAATCAAAATATGCAATGCCAGACATTTTAAACAATACAGTTACATCTTTACCATGGAGTAAGGGGGTCAAGAACCATATCCAGCGCCTTTGGTCAATACCATACTGTTTGCATACCCTCTCAAACATATGAATGAAATTATCAAAATTATCCCCCTTTTTAAACTGTAGAAGATATTTCCTGACCTTTTGTGATTCTGGGGACCAGTTACTCCCTTCTCCATTACCTCCATGACTCTGGCAAAGAGTCAGCATTTCTCTCTCATGCTTCCTCTGCCTCTCCTTTTCCTCAGCTACTATCTCCAAATGCCTGGCCTCCAACTCAAGTCTTCTTAGCTCCAGATGGATTTTTAAGTTCTCTGCAGAAAGGTTGAGCTGTCCATTCTGTGAGGGTATTATATCCCCACTGCCAGTTTGATTGTCCTCCTGGTTGCTATTTTCTGATGCAGCTGTAACCAAGGCTGCAATCAGGTCTGCCTTAGTCAGGTTTCCCATGCAAAGGTCCCCTAGCCTGGCACATCTCCACCAGCTGGCTCCTTGTCAGCTTCCCATACTCCTCTGCTGACCTGCTGCCTGCTCACCCTGACTAACTAAGCTAACAAAAGAAATAAAACTATTGCGATCTGAACTCTGAGTATTCACTGCGTGGCTAATTTAGAGTACAAAACACCTTCAAAGCTCACTGTACCCAAGCTACAGGAATTCACTCTACCCACACCACTACAAGACAATTAGTATTTGCCAACCAATTAATATGTGGTGTGGATATCCCACCACTGCCAAACAATTAATATGTGATGCCTGTGCCCTGGCCCAGCAATCAAGGAGCCTCAATCCTCACCACTAACATCAATGAGGGGTGTCTCATATAGGAGGAAAGGATAAATATACACAGCAAAGTGTAATTTCCATTAAGAGCACACAGAGATCACAGTCAGTCTGTGGATGGTGCTCCCTTGCTCTCCAGGTCCCGAATAAGACTCCCCACTGGCACAGCTATAATGTCCAGATCTCAGCCTAGCTGAGCGAGCTAAAACCTCCAGTACCCTCTCTGTCCAGCCAGTGCTTCATGTCCCTGCCCAAGTAGCTGACACACACACACTTTGAGCTAAGAGTTTATACAACTGCACAGACACTCCTGCTGGGAAAGGCTGGCACAGGTTCGCCAGCTATGTCCCTATTACTCAGATTATATGGTAGTACCACCTGCCACCACTCAGCTAATATTTATCAGCTATTCAAAGGCCCTTAAAAGGGTGTCCAATTATTACTGTGCAATATTATTATCCATTTGGTAGTGTAACTAAATAGTCAAGGCTTATTAGAGTGACTTGGTACAGTAATCACTATAAATATGCAATGTACTCTAAAGTTAAATTCTCTCTATGCAAAACAGCCACAGTTGAAAGGTTTGAAAATATTTAATAATAAATACTAAAAACACAAGACAATACTTTTTACTACACAGTGCTAGTCAAGAGTTCAGAGATCACAGAGAAATACCTAAAATAATTCAGAAGTACAGTTCTGACATCACAGAAAAACACTTAGTCTAATCTTTCTAGTTTCTAGCTATTTCTAAAAGAAAACACAAGTCTAGGATAACTTACAAGAGCAAGACAGTGCTGTGAGTTGGATGGTCAAGACAAAAATGCTTAATAATCTCTGGTTCTCTCTGTTTAAATTGAAATTGCAGTTCTGATTCACATTACATCATTCTTCACACTTTCCTTGGGTTCCCAGGCTACACATTACATCATTCTTCACACTTCCCTGGGTTCCCATACTAACAGAACTACATTTATATTCTTAATATCTCATTTTGTTATCTTGCAGCTGGTCAGGAAGCAGAGCAATAAAATACATTTGCATGTTTAAATCTAGCAATTTAACTCTTGGTTAAAACAATAGAAAGAATTTCTTCATCTAGACCTTGCAGCACTACTGTCTACATCAAATGGTCACCACATGCATTACTTTCGTCAGTAGAGTGCACTGTTGTCACATTTATTTCTAGTTCCACATGTAACAATATTTCTTTACATTTAAGACAACAAGCCTGTAGCTTACATTCATATTTACAAATGACAGAATTATCTGCAAAATTCTATGTGGCTAGGCTGGCAGCCTTCACACATATATTGTAAGAGGATGGTACTTATAGCATAACTTACAGCTCTGCTATTCTTATTCCTTTTCCTAATAAACACGATTAGAAAAACAGCCTCATAGTTTTACTGCCATATTGGTGTCCCAGCCAAAGAAGTGTGTTTCTTCTACTTGCACTTTTTTATATTTTTTATTTATTTAGTGTGCACTGTATTTTGCCCTTTTTTAACCTAATAAGTCTTTTATGTTCTTTTTTTTTCCTGCCCCCCCCCAATTTCATTTAGCATGCAGTTATGAGCATTATATCTAGCACAAGCCAAAATGCATGCACTACTGCACAGTTGCTTGTATATGTGAAACTGTTCAGTTCATTGAATGTTGGATACCTCTCAATGTCAGGAATTTGGTCAACTAAAATATGTCACAACTAATAAGACTCTCAAAATTACATTACTGACACAGTACTTTAATCTAATTTGACTGCTTTCTTCTTTTTATATCCTTGACCCACTATATATATATATATATATATATATATATATATATATATATATTCTGTTATTTTATATGATTATACTTCTCTTTTTATTTTTGTTATTTTTGTATACATCAGCCATACCATTCAATTGTACAGATTTTTGCAGAATGTTGAGATGTTTGTCTCATATTTTTGGTCTGTTCCTCTTAAAATTTGTGGCTTTCTGGCAAATCAGTGAAGATTGATGCCATTAAGCAATGGCATCTGTTTGAGTTTCAGACTTCATATCATTCAGAAAATAAAATAAACAAAACGAGCAACCTCCTGCACTGGAACCAAAATGTCATATACAAAAACCAAAAAAAAATGTTCCAGGAAGCCACAATTCCCAAATAAAATACTTTATTATTATAAAACAAAACATCAGTAAAATAACCTCAATAATACTGAAACAAAACGTTGGTAAATAACTTCTGTTAAGCTCTTTTGTCTATAAACTAGACATCCTCAGAACCTAAGTTTTATGAATGAACAACCCCATTTAAAACCTCAGTGAAATTTACATCGTCCCCACCTCCATTTACAACCAATCACCATTAAAAACATGCCAAAGAATCGTTTTACTCATCATCACCCACTGTAAACTGTCATTTCAGACAGTTTTTTTCAAAAGTTATGTTGATTTGCAAAATATAAAATTATAAAATAAATATTAAACACATGAAGCTCTTCTTTTTAACTCATTGTGGATGGAAATACAATTGTTTAGACCTGGGGGATTAGCAGCATTTAACTGTAATTGCCCAAACATCTCTCATTGTAGCAAATGGTTCTGCCAGTCTCCCAATTAAAAGGGTGCACTTGCACCTGCTCTAAAATACAAAAGTAAAATTTCCTAAAACCTGCAAAATCTAATGAATTTTTAGCCAGTGCATTTTTTAAATCCCATTTATGTAAGCTATACAGGTGCTAATAAATTCTCTTGTATTAAGAATTCTTAATCTTTCCAGCATAATAACCCCTGCAGGTCTGACAAACAGGCAGGTATACCACCCTTGCTGATTGGCAATTAAATCTCCCCCTGTTCACACTAGTTGATAACTTGGGGAAGTATGTATGAAGTGGTCCAACATGTATATAGGGAAAATATTTGCAATACCTATGTCTGACCATTAGTTTTAACATGGTCTCACCAACTCT
Organism: Protopterus annectens; assembly: GCF_019279795.1. Classification (NCBI taxonomy): domain Eukaryota; kingdom Metazoa; phylum Chordata; order Ceratodontiformes; family Protopteridae; genus Protopterus; species Protopterus annectens. The sequence goes on along the minus strand of NC_056741.1, from coordinate 1,442,421,976 downwards.
TGATCTTTCCAAAATACTTTTTAAAAGTAATGTTAGGTCTTACAGGAAGGGTTTCCTTCAGGTAATCATCACTCAAAAACAAGGACCAGTTCTTACAAAGGACTTGCTGTTACTGTTTGTCGTTTTTGCATTTAAGTTACCTGTAACACATTGCACTTAAGTTACCTGGCACTTGCTCACTAAAGCAATTATATAAGTCAGCACTAAAAATTAAAAGCACTACACCCTCACTCCCCACTGGCCCTTGTTTTCAATTATAAAGGAATTCCCAATATTATTCTAGCATGTCCAAAGGTCAGTTGTCAATCTCCTCTCCGGTCCAGCTGGTGAATCTGGGAATCTTGAGGCAATGTTACAACTGCCTCATGTACACAGACAACCCTCTCCTCCTCCCAACAAATTCCAACACATGTGAGAGATGCAACCATATAGCCAAACTGGAGGCTAAGCTCTCTAAACTCAGTACTGGCATAACCAGTCAGGAGGAGAAGGAAACCACACTCACTACAATTCCAGTCTCACATAGACCTACCACAACAGCAAACCAAACACATAATCACACAAAAACATACTCGGAGGCTCTAAATAAAGATCTGCCTAAGCAGCAGAGACCTCCAAAGCAGACACCCAAGCAACCGCTACCCCAAAACAAAACACGTGCAACACATATCTCACAAAGCCAGTGTGTCAAACAGTCACAGCCCTTAAGACTAAACAACACACCTGATACACTTGTAATAGGTGACTCTATCATCAGGCACACTGACGTCCTGCTCACCAGGCTGAACAAGGAGAGGGTCACGGTGAGCAACCTGTCGGGTGCTAGGCTCTGCCACATAACACAAGCACTCAGGTCATCCAAGGCAAGTACAAATATGACTCAGTCATTGTCCATGCTGGTGTGAATGACCTGAGACGTACCTCCCTGGGCTACATGAAAAGAGACATAGAGGAGCTCTCTGAGCATGTAGCCCAGGCCGGTATGACCCTGACCTTGAGTAACATCTTACTCTCACCAAGAATGATGCCACAATATGAAGACAAGATGATCAATTTCAACAATTGGCTTAAGTACTAGTGTCATTCAAAGGGTATCCAATGCCTGTCAGCTTGGGATGATATGCTCGACAAGCCATGATGCTTCGCTAGGTGCACCTGTCACCCCTGGGCTTTTGGATATTGGCAAAGGCTCTTGCTACCCCCATAGTGCCTTTTTTAGGCAAGGCTCAAAAGAAAAACCCACCTCCATAGGTATCACAAGGGATAAGAAACTAAGAGTAATGCTACTCAATGCCAGAAGTCTAAACCTCAAGATGCACACACTCAAAACTCTCCTTAGCATGGAGAACATAGATATCTGTGCAGTAACAGAAACCTGGTTCAGGGCTCTCGAGAGCACCCCAGCACTACCAGGTTATACCTCATACCATGCTTTTCGGCCCCAAAACCTGGACCGAACCACAAAAGAAGGGGGAGTATTGATGTTCATCAAAGATACCCACACCTCCAGGTTGGTGGCAAAGCACAAAGCATCAGAGACTATCCATGTGCAACTAACAGTGGGTAAAACTGCCTTCCAGTTCATAGCCTGCTACAGACCACCCTCCCAAACCCAGGAACCCCACTCGGCCTTCCTGAGAACACTGGAAAATATGAAGGTCTCTCCAAACACCATTATATTGGGCGACTTCAACTACCCAAACATAGACTGGGAGCATTACTCTAGCTCCAACACCCTAGCCCAAAGGTTCCTAGAATTTATAAACTCAAATGCTATGGAACAACTTGTTACCACTCCCACAAGAGAGGAAAACATACTGGACCTGATCATCACTAACATGGGGACTCTATGTTCCAGACCAGAAGTGTATCTCTCACTGGTAAGATCAGACCATAAACTAATCTCACTGGATATTCACATCCCGACCCCACCCCTGCCCAGAAAACCACAGTGAAAAACTTCTCTAAAGCAAATTTCACACTCCTCAAAACCGAGGTGGAATCCTTCAAAGCCCACGGGCCTGTGGAAAATACGGCCCAGACTGCAGAATCCTTTATAAATGCATTCTATAAACACCTTCAGGAATGCATGGATCATGCGATCCCAAATAAAACCAAGACCCAATCCTGCAAAGCCAGACGTCCTGTCTGGTGGACCCCAGCCATAAACAAACTGTACAACAGAAGGAGGAAGCTACTAAATGATAGAGCAAAATCCCAAAAAGGGAAGACATCACTGATCAGTATTAGCAAAAAACTACAGGCACTCATCAAATTGTCTAAGGCCAGCTTCGAGAGAAAAATTGCACAGGACACTAAGGATAATCACAAGGCTTTCTTTAGTTATGTTAGGAACCTGGGTGGTAATTCCCAGATATGCTCAGAATTAGTCCAAAATGACAAAAAATACACTGAACCCACAGACATTGCCAACATCCTAGCTGACAGGTTCAGAGCAAACTTCTCCCCCCCTCCCCACCAAAAGGGCAAATATCTATCCCAGCAGAGTGCTGCCCCCCTGACATCTCAGATGCTCAGGTAAGAGCCACCCTCTCCAAAGCAAAAAACACAGCATCAATGGGACCAGACGGTGTCCCGGGCTGCATCCTACATGAACTCCAAGAAGAGCTAAACCCAAACATAAAACTACTGTTCAATCTCAGCCTTACTACAGGATATGTGCCCAAAGAGTGATGTACAGCAACAGTGGTCCCTCTCCATAATGGTGGTGCCTCAATGGATCCTGGAAACTATCGCCCCATAAGCCTGACTAGCTTGGTCTGCAAAGCTATGGAAAGGATCATCATGGACCTCATAAATAAAGATATTGGGGACCTACAGACACTGGATCCTACCCAGTTCAGCTTTGTTAAGGGCAGATCCTGCCTCTTAAACCTGGTGGATTTCTTTGAAATAGTCACCAAGGCCATTGACGAGGGGAAGGTGGTCCACACAGCCTACCTGGACCTCACAAAAGCCTTCAATACAATACCCCACTCTGGTATTATAGATAAGCTCACCAGCTTAAATATAAACCCCTATGTCATTAGATGGATTGCAAACTGGCTCAAGACAGAACCCACATGGTTAGAATTGCTGGAGCCATGTCAGACTCCAAACCAGTTACAAGTGGTGTCCCATAAGGCTCAGTCCTGGGACCTCTCTTGTTCGGTATATATTTCTTGGAGGTACAGACCAACACGGAAGGACTGTGGCTGACCAAGTTCACAGATGACTGCAAACTGGGCGCCATAATCAACTCTCCAGCCGACATAAGCATCCTCCAAAAGGGCCTCATAGAAACAGACAACTGGTGCCAGAGCCATGGCCTCAAGCTAAATGCCAAAAAGTGTATAGTCATCCCCTTTGGCAAAAACATAGTGCCCACAAATTACCACATAGGTGGTAATCCATTAAGTACAGAAGAAGTAATTAGGGACCTGGGGACCCAAGTTGATAACAATCTCTCATTTGACAACCACATGGCCAAAGTGGTTAGAAAAACATTTTATATAGCCCACCTAATCATGAAGGGATTCACATCTAGATCAGGGGAGGTCATCGTGCCTCTTTACTCATCCCTCATCAGGCCCATAATTGAGTACAATGCCCCTTTTGGGATGTACCTTACCAGACACCTGCAGCAACTGGAAAGACCCCAAAAGTACCTCACCAAGAGGATCAAAGGGCTCAAACAGATGCCATATGCTGCCCGGTTAAAGAAACTCCAGCTCTACTCAGTGGCATACCACCTGTTCAGAGGCGATCTGTGCCTGACGTATAAATCCATGTCCAACACGGAATTAATGGACATGCTGCACCTCAGAAAATCCAAATCCCATCGAGCTACACGCTCGAGAGACTTGAACCTCAGCACTGAAATAAATAGGACATGCTGGAGGGACAGATTCATAACCCAGAGGCTCCCTTCACTCTGGAATAAAATCCCAGTCCAGGTTAGGCAGAGTCCCTCATTGACTCTCTTCAAGAGGAATCTTGATGAGTGGATGGGAGATCATAGGTTTACCCCGGGTATCACTTCTGTGTCACTGTTAGACAGAGGCACAGTATACTAACCTCGAAAAAGGGCATAGCAAACTAAATATAAAATGGGTGGCGAAAGCCAAACACATTCTGTCTAGGCTTATAAATGCCCTAGGGCAGATAGCCTAGTATGAACCTATGATCCTATGAACCTGTATGTCTCTTGCATCCAAAGAATAATGCAATACTGGTTGTATTGAAAGCACTCTTGTTATTGTTCATCCTTGCTGTGTGGCCATTCCTAATAATAGGTGCATATCTATCCATCCGACCAGCCCAAATATCATCAGGAACTTGGTTAAGTAAACTGGTAGGATAGCCCCGTTCCAAAAACACTGACTTGAGCTGGTCAAACTACTTGTTACAGTCCTCATCATCAGAGGTCAACCTTGAAATATGAATAAACTGACTTCTAACTATCCCCTTCTTTTAAGAACGGAAAATAGTAAAGCAGGTGGGTTTTCTGTATATTTGCATAGTCTACAACTCCCAATTGTTGTTGATCAGTTTAATATCCAAAAAATTCACCTGTTCAGCACCAATCATAGCCTTAAACTTAAGAAAGTTGGTACTATTTTGAAGACCATCAATAAATTCCACCAGTTGTTCATTTGAACCTTCCCACACAAGTAGAAGGTCATCCAAATATCTGTAATAACCCACACATTGGTTAAACAGTGGATATCTGAAAACTGTCCTTAGTTCCCATCTTAAAACCATATTGGCGTATAATGGGGCACATGCTGCCCTCATTGCAACACCTGATATTTATTTAAAGTACTCCCCCTCAAATAGCAAAAACTTTTTTCCAGGACTATAGTCATAATTTCAACCACCAATCCCTTTTCACGCAGAGAAAGATCTCCACACTCCATCACCATCTCTTCAAACCACTTCAACCCCTGTTGTTGTGGGATGATGGTGAATAGACTTTGTATATCACAAGTAGCCAAAATGAAGTCATGCTGTGGTTGAATTTTCCTTATTTTGTCAAGTAAATCCCACGAGTCTCAGATAACATGAAAAAAATTGTGGAATGCCTTCTTCAGTTTTAAATCCACATATCTTGCCTGCGGTTCTGTGATTGAACTCTGAGCTGACACTACTCTCTCTGATCTTCTTAAAGGGGCTTTTACTAAAGGGACTTCAGTAAGTGAATTGGCCAACAGGGGTCGAAACAGTTTTCAGAATCAGATGTCTGTACACAGCAGTACCAAGAGGCGGAGGAAACATCAGAACAGACAGAAGAATTATTAGATCTAAGTTTTGATTTTAATTGCCAAGAAATGGCTCAGTTAGAGAACAAAGACATTGAAAGTATGGTTAAGGTAACCAACCAACTTTACAGATGTGGAGGTTGGGGTAGACCATCATAAATTTTTTAAAGGGATTTAATTTTATTCCCACCAAAAGAGCAAATGTGGAACAAACACTGTTAGATCTGATACAGTTTACCCATAGACTGAATTTCCAGATGTTGTTTGATGAATTGTTGGGATGTCATCCAGGCATTTAAACCTTTAAGAGGAGAACAGCAAACCTCCCCTTACACTCCATGATAGCTGCATATGAAAAAGTATGTGAGAAAGAAATATGGAAACTTCTGGACACCAAGAGAAGGAAAACATTTTATAATATTTCTAGAGAAGGGAAGTGCTTATTGGAAGAAATAACAAACAACTGTAATCTTAGATGTATGAAACCGGACAAGGCAGGAGGTCTGGTTCTTATGGAACAGGAGAATTATATATCAAGACTCACAAAATTATTGCACGATGATAATGTGTATAGGATTGCTTCATTGAATGAAATTAGTGTGGCGTACAGAGGCATTAAGATAGTGCTAGACAAGTTGTTATTAACTGACAGTATTCCACAACATTTCTATGATTTTTTACATGTTGAACATCCTATTGTGGCAAATATCTTCAGGATGCCAAAGATACATTCAAATATGATGGAGCTCACTTTTCGACCAGTAGTGTCAGCTCAGGGTTCAATCTCAGAACCACTGGCAAAATATGTTGATTTAAAACTGAAGAAGGTATTCCACAGTTTTCCTTATGTTATCCAAGACTCATGGGATTTACTTGACAAAATAAGGAAAATTCAACCATGGCACAACTTCATTTTGGCTACTTGTGATATACAAAGCCTATTCACTGTCATCCGACAAGAAGCGGTATTGAAGTGGTTTGAAGAGATGGTGATAGAGTAGTGAAAAGGAATTGGTGGTTCAATTTATGACTATCATCTTGGAAAACAATTTTTTGCTATTTGAGGGGGAATACTTTAAACAAATATCAGGTGTTGCAATGGGGGCAACATGCACCACATTATTTGCCAGTATGGTTTTGTTAAGATGGGAAATAAAGACAGTTTTCAGATTTCCACTGTTTAACCAATGTGCGGGTTATTACAGATATTTGGATGGCCTTCTACTTGTGTGGGAAGGTTCAAATGAACTGGTGGAATTTATTGATGGCCTACAAAATAGTACCAACTTTCTTACGTTTAAGGCTATGATTGATATTGAACAGGTGAATTTTTGGGATATTAAACTGATCAACAACAATTGGGAGTTGCGGACTATGCAGGTATACAGAAAACACACCTTCTTTAATACTTTCCTTTGCTAAAAGAAGGGGATAGTTAGGAGTCAGTTTATTCGTATTTCAAGGTTGACCTCTGATGATGAGGGCTGTAACAAGCAGTTTGAAGAGCTCAAGTCAATGTTTTCCGAATGGGACTATCATACCAGTTTACTTAACCAAGTTCATGATGATGTTTGGGCTGGTTGGATGGATAGATATGCACCCAGTATTAGCAGCGGCCACGCTGCAGGGATGAACAATAACAAGAATGCTTTCAATACAACCAGTATGATCTTGCATTATTCTTTGTATGCAAGAGACATACAGAAATTTCTTTGTAAGAACTGGTCCTTGTTTTTGTGTGGCGATCACCTGAAGGAAACCCTTCCTGTAAGACCTACCATTATTTGTAAGAACAAACCCAACTTAAAAAGTATTTTGGAAAGATCAATAGTTGATAAGGCCATGTTAAAACTAATGGTGAGATGTGGGTATTGCAAATATTGTCCCTCTATACCTGTTGGACCACTTCATACATACTTCCCCGAGCTATCAACTACTGTGAACAGGGGGAGATTTAATTTTCAGTCAACAAGGGTGGTATACCTGGCTGTTTGTCAGGCCTGTGGGGCTTATTATGTTGGAAAGACCAAGAATTCTCTTAACAAGAGAATTTATCAGCACCTGTATAGCATCCATAAATGAGATTTAAAAAATGCACTGGCTAAACATTTGTTAGATTGTGCAGGTTTTACAAAATGTTCCTTCTGTATTTTAGAGCAGGTGCAAGTGCATACTTTCTCAGGCGATTGGCAGAACCGTTTGCTACTACGAGAGATGTTTTGGCAATTAAAGTTGAATGCGGCCAGTCCCCTGGGTCTAAACAATTGTGTTTCCATCCACAGCAAATTAAAAAGAAGAGCTTCATGTGTTTAGTACTTATTTTATAATTTTATATTTTGCAAATCATCATCATTTTTGGAAAAAAGTTTGAAATGACAGTTTACAGTGGGTGGTGATGAGTAAAATGATACTTTAGCATGATTTTAATGGTGTTTGGTTGTAAATAGAGGTGGGGCTGATGACGTCAGTTTCATTTAGGTTTTAAATGGGGTTGTTCATTCATAAAACTTTGGTTCTGAGGATGTCTAGTTTATAGACAAAAGTGCTTAACTGAAGTTATTTACTGACGTTTTGTTTCAGTATCATCGAAGTTATTTTACTGACGTTTTGTTTTACAATAATAAAGTATTTTATTTGGGAACTGCAGCTTCCTGGAACACATGTTTTTTTATCATTCAGAAAATGTATACTAATGTAAAAGAAATGTTATTCTAGTAACTTTTTAAGTTTATAAGAGCAGTATTTAAAATGTGTCCCGGATTTTGGGCCTTTGCCCCACCATTATTTGTAGCTTTGTCAAGATTTCTTGCCCTTAGAGGTTGGGAGGTATGATATCAGCTATGTTTTAATGAATGCAGCTTACTTCTCTGCCTGCTAAATGTATTTGTCTGATGTCACAATTTGAACTGACTGTCTGTAACTAGGACTTAAAACGATGTGAAATATTACATTCATCACTGATATTTAGATTAGAAGCAATGTCACCTTCATACTTTTCTGGTGTGCTAACATCTTTCAGAAATGGCAGTATCAAATGCATATAACCTGAAATAAACATAATATCTTTTTTGCAACATAATAAAGCATTTAAGTCACATACAATTCTGAACGATCCTTTTTAAGCACATCTGAGCAGAGAGAGGCACTTGTAGAAAAGATAATGATAGTCCTGATGTGGCCATTAGTCTATATGAATTACTCAAGCAGTAAAGAAGTACATTTTCATTACAATCATTTTTGACATTGACCTTCTTACTCACAATAATTTAGTTCTGCTCCTTTCTATTTTTTCAGTTTCGTGATGTTTCATGATGCTCCTTGCATATCGGTGATCTTCTCTAAATGCTCATAATGGCTCCCAGTGATTCAAGTAACGCTGCACTGCCTGTAAAAATTGTGGCAAAGAATGGAAAATGTGTGTGATTACATTGTTTGATAGTTCTTATGCAGATAATGTAAATAACTAGCTAGCTGTAGAATTGTCATTTAAGTGACTAAGGGTAAAAAAGAATTAGGTAAACCTGTAGAAATGATTCTACGGAAGCAGGTGGAAACAGTAGCAGCAGCAGTGCCAACAAAGGAGGTCTGATATCATAACATTATGTGAGCAAGCTCTGTATGCCATGCAATCATGTGAATTACCCTCCACCTCTCTAAACTACACACTTTCTTTGAATATTTCCAGCTTATTTGTCAAGAATGCCTGAAATTTTTTTTCATTTTACTAAAATCCATTTTACCCTCATTAAAAGGCTTTTCTTTCACATCAGAAGTTTTTTTTCTACAGCAGTAGTTAAGCCACATCTAGTTATTGAATGAGCTCAAGGGTTTATCTTTAATTTCAAAAGGATAAAAACAGCTATAAAGGTGAATTCTTTTCTTGTGTATTTTCTTCTTTACAGTGTGGAAAATAAGGCTTTTCATTTATAATTTGTTTTTAAATGTATTTTGTTTGTATTCACTTTCTGGATGCATAGCACCATCCCTCCTTATACACAACTCAAGATCTCGCTATCTTCTTATGACTGCAAAATAAACCTATTAATCTCATACCTGAAGTTTCATAATCCTCTTCTCTTCACTCAGCATAGCTTTAGGCAAAGGCACAACACACTAACAGCACTGTTATCTCTAACAAATGCCATATATAAAAAAATAAGTCACACTGCTACTGCACGGACCACATCCACTTTATTGTTGTACGAGTCCACAACAACACGAAAATTTCCACAGCAAACATGAAAAACTCTACAGCTTATACTGCACACAGATTTGCACACACAGATTGAATGCTTTCTTCCCTTCAAACAGGGACTTCATCAGAATCTGGTGTCCAATTACCCATTCCCCTTAAATAACCAACAATTAATGGCAACACCTCATAAATTAACACATCTTTAACCTTCCCCCAATAAATATACCCATCACTCTAGACGAGTACTGAACACATACACAACTTTTTCCTAATGTCTGTTAGAATCAATATATAAAAATGCTTTTGACAAATACTAAAAACATCTAAAAACATATATAATGAATATACAAAAAATGTAAACAATGTAAAACATGGCTATACCAAACAGCTAGCTATCCTATTTAAAATAGGCTTAATTGAAATAATTTCATTAAGTCCTGGACTTTGGCTTGCTTGTAATTTAATCTGCCATCTGACCTCTCTTTCCTCTATGTAGCTTTTAAAATCTCCCCCTCTGGGGGTTTGCCAAAACCCTCTCCAGGATGGCAAATTTAAAACCAAAAAAGGTGGACAACTAGTAGAGTATTTAAACAGGGTATTATTATTATTGCTGGTGAAAATTTGGTACATGTGTTCACATATCCTGTCCCTTAATCTTCTTTTATATACCATCATGGGAAATGGAGCTCTTACTGCAGCAATATTTGAAGACCTCATTAATAATTTGAACTCTGTAGATCACCATCGCCAAATAGATTAACTCAAGGTTATGATGTTGGTTTTGCTAAGTTAATTTGCTTAGTCAGCTATCTGGACAAACATTTTATTGGGGTATGTATAAACAACTTTCCCCTTCTCCTTCAAACTGCAAATGGGTTCCTTAGGGCTTGATTCTTGACTCAGTCTGCTATCATGTTTGGGAATAGGGGTCTTGCTTCTGCATAGTAAAAAAGAATTACCCGCTGTGCAGATGACATGATAATCACCATGACCAGCTCTTCCCCAGATGCATTTTGAGCAAATGTTGACAAAGATCTCCCCACTCTTTCGTTATGACTCACAACTGAGCTGTTAATGATGATGTAAATAAGTGTAAGGCCATGTCTTTCAGACACATACCAATACTATCTAAAGTTAACTCAGGGTGGGCTAGTACATCTCCACTGAACATCAAATTAGAAACCAGACAGCTTTTTCAGATGTGTAACTGTGCTACTAGATAACTTGCTTTCCTTTAACACACATACCAACTGAGCATTCTCAGAACAAAATGACTAGCATTCTTAAAGGTTGCTAGCTTGGAGTGAGTTTCCTTACTGATGAAACCAATCTAGTCCTTTGAAAATATTTCATCATGAAAATATTTCATCTTTCTTCCCCTGCTACCTACCTGGCTGCTGTGCTCTCTGTTTGGGTGCTTGTCCTATCCCTGGTGAACCTGTACATTCAGTACCTAAAGACCAGCAAATCACTCTCCTTGAAGTCCTTGGAAGTTGTCTGAACTCTGGAATTACCCAACAACTCCCTGAAAGGCCAGCTTGATTAAGACAGTGAAACCTGGTGAACCTGTACATTCAGTACCTAAAGACCAGCAAATCACTCTCCTTGATGTCCTTGGAAGTTGTCTGAACTCTGGAATTACCCAACAACTCCCTGAAAGGCCAGCTTGATTAAGACAGTGAAACCTGGTGAACCTGTACATTCAGTACCTAAAGACCAGCAAATCACTCTCCTTGAAGTCCTTGGAAGTTGTCTGAACTCTGGAATTACCCAACAACTCCCTGAAATGCCAGCTTGATTAAGACAGTGAAAGTATGTGCTTTCCTACATACCTGAGCTTTGTACCTATATTTCAGGTTTAAGAACCCTGCTACCTTAGGCACGTTTCCCTCTCAGGATAGCCAGCAGCCTACAACCCCCCACCCCAGCTATATTTTATCTGTGCATTTCACCTACGCGCACAGACAGCCTATTCTCTTGTATTAATGAACCCAACTCCCTCTCTCCTGTAGCCTTCCCCCCCTTGTACGTGGGATCTTATTGCAATTAACTCACTGGCCACTAGGTGGCGCCTTACCTTACTGTTCAGTATCACAGGCTCTGCAACTATCTCTCTACTAGACCTCTCAGCCCGACTTTACTGTTCTGTTTTTAACTTCTTCTCTTCCTAGAACCTGCTCTGCATCTTCCTACCCTTTACCCAGTGTACACTTCTCACTACACCCCAAACTCTCTTACAAGTCTAAGCACCTTAGAGTAACCTAGCTCCTCTCTCCTGACTATATGTATGCTACACTAGCCTGCTAACTTACTTCTGCTTTCTCACAAGTTCAAACTTACCTGCTCATTTCTCCCTTTCTACTGATTGTCTCCTTTGGGTGTCCACTCTCTTGTCTCTGCCCGCTCCGTTCACCCTTCAGGCTCACTCCGCTCCCCTACCCTGCCCCCAATTCCCACCCACCCCCAGTACTCCTACATTTATAGCATTAGTGACCACACCCCTATCCTACCTTACCCAATCAGATAAGGAGCTATCACATTGTCTACAAAACTTAACACCACTAATTAAATTACCAACCTCCACCCCCATCTACTTAGTCATACTACTACTCCCCCCCACAACCTCAATCTACCTATCTCCTCCTTGCTCACCTCCCCAATAATCACTATGCCCACAACAGTTACTCATTCACAAATTAAACTATTTATCTGCTTATCACTTTTTTCCTCTCTCATTACTACCTACCTCTTAACCTTCTCTGAATACCCACTTTACTCTACTCTCCCTTTTCCATCTAAACATACCTCTACAACTATATCAACCTTCTCTCATACCTTCATAAATCTCACTCCTCAACCCAACTACATACTAACCAAATATCACAGATTTGCCTACGTCAAATTAAGCAAACCAAAATCTAGGAAACTAATCAATATCTTTCACAAACTTCTCCAGCCAAAAGGTTTTATACTCCTCCACTTACTATTGGATGGAGACATTAATCCTAACCCTGGACCACTCCACCCCAATACCACCACCTACAAAAATCTTTATAAAACTACTTCTCTATCATCAACTACTCCCACCAACTCTCTCTCTATTGCCCATCTCAATATACGTAGCATTTGTAACAAAACCACTCAAGTCCATGCCCTTCTAGAAAACCATCAATTTGATATTCTATGCTTAACTGAAACATGGCTAAAGCCTTCCATCAAGGACAATGAAATCACCCCACCCAGGTACAACATCTTTAGACTTGATCGCACTGCAAAAAAGGGAGGAGGGGTAGCAATTCTCTATAAGGCACAACTCCAAATTAGTATTATAGATCAGACTCTTTGCCTTGATAAACAGGCAGAGGTGATCTGCTTCAAACTTCAAGTCAACAGCAGTAAAGCCATAAATATCATATGTGTTTATCTTCCCCCAGGAAACAATATCAACCCACTTGAATGCATCCTCAGTTCACTCTCTACCCATCTCCCTCAAGAAACACTAGTCCTAGGCGATTTCAACATTGATTGGAATTCATGTAATAAGACAAACCCCACCTTCCATATAAACCTACATGGCTTTACCCAACTCATTAATAGTCCTACCAGAACCAATAAAACCAACAACAAAGAAACCACCTTAGACTGGATTCTTACTAATACTCCTCAACTAACCTATGAAGCAGGTATCCTCACGGAAGACCTTAGTGACCACTCACTTACTTATGTAATCAGGTATAAAACCAGCCTAATCTTACCTACCACATACAGAACACTACGTTCAAAAAAACAATTTAACTCTGAACATTTTCTAGCTGAATTAATACAATGTAATTGGTCCCCACTCAAATTTCTCCCACTTAATAAAGCAGTAGAATACTTCAATTCTACTTTCTTATCAATCCTGGATCACCATGCCCCTAGTCGAACTATTAGAACCAAAGCTAAACCAGCTCCCTGGCTAACCAACAACACTAGGCAGAAAATCAATCTAAGAAACAAATCTTGGGCTAAATGGCGTTCCACTAAGAATCCAACTGACCACCAAAACTTCAGAGAGCTTAGAAACAGTACAAAAAAAGCCATCCTGACAGACAAAAAGAACTACTACCTTCAACTACAACAAACCTCCAAAAAGGAACCAAAAAAGTTCTGGGCCAGTATTAATAATCTCCTATCCCCAGGCCAGTCTATCACACCTAACCCACATGATTCTAACCCAGATAATCCCACACAAATAGCCAATGACTTCAATTCATTCTTCACTCATACTATCCAAACTCTTGCTAGTCGCCTAACTCCTGACCCCTCTAAGCTACTCCTACCTGCTTTAAATGCATCTCCTTCCTTTCATTTCCAACCTGTATCAACCTCCTTCATCTTATCACTGCTCAAAAAACTAAGACCTACCACCCCCTCTGCAGACAAACTTCCTGCTGAATTCTTACAAATAGGAGCCAATGCTATTTCCTATCCCATTTCTATACTGATAAATAGATCCATAAATGAAGGAATTTTCCCCTCTATCTGGACGATATCTCACATCATCCCTCTACATAAAGGAGGCAAGTCTAATGACCTCTCTAACTTTCGTCCCATAGCACTTCTATCACCTATAGCTAAAATCATGGAAAAATGTATCCACAAGCAACTTCTTAACCACCTTCTACATCACAACCTACTTGCTACCTGTCAACATGGTTTCAGACCCTCCCACAGCACTACCACTGCACTACTCTCCTTTACCAACTCGATCAACTATAACCGCAACAATAATTACCTATCATCAGCAGTCTTCATTGACTTATCTAAAGCATTCGACATGGTTAACCATAAACTTCTTCTACACATACTAAAATCTCTCTCACTTGATTCTTCATCCTTAACTTGGTTTACATCTTACCTAGAAAACCGTCAGCAAGCAGTTCTCTGGAAAAATGTATTATCTAATCTCCTTCCTATTTCCTTAGGTGTACCGCAAGGCTCTATCTTAGGCCCCCTTCTATTTTCTATCTTTATTAATGACCTCCAATCAGCTATCCCAAACTCAACCTGCATCCAATATGCAGATGATTCTACTATAATCTGCACTGCCAATTCACTTAATGAACTCCAGTCACTCACCCAAAAAGCTTTTACCACTGTTGAACAATGGTTCTGCGACCGTTGCCTACTCCTTAACGCCAAGAAAACCAAACTGCTATTGTTCTCTCCTTCCCATAAAACTGCTACACTCAATTTAACTCTTACTTCCGCTGACAATACCCTTATTTCTCCAGACACAACTACTAAACTATTAGGAATAACTATTGACAATAATCTCAGCTTTGACTCCCACATCAACAACACTATCAAACTAGTTAATAAAAAAATCGGATCCCTTTACAGAATCAAGCCCTTCCTTACACCTGAAGCAAGGACCACCTTAGCCAGATCTCACCTTATCTCTACTCTTCTATATGCTTCCCCCATCTACACTAATCTCTCCAAAAACAACCTCAAGAAACTAGCAACATCTTACTGTAACATTGCTAGATTTGCTTCTGGATCCCCATTTAGAACTCACCATTGTCTGAACTTAAAACTACTAGGTTGGCTTGAACTTCCAAACCAACTCATTCTGCAACAGTTCTTAATAGCTCACAAGATCTTATACCATCCAACTAAAATACCTATACTCTCTAACCTCATTTCACCATACAACAACCTGAAACATCTACGCTCTTCCAAAAAACTACTGATTAATATAACTAAACCCTCTAACTCTGCAGGTGACGGTCTCTTTTCCAACTCTGTTGGAAAAATGTGGAACAATCTACCCTCTGATATCACATCTCTATCCTCTCTCCCACTTTTTAAAAGACAGTTGAAAATTCATCTCAACAAACACTGGCTTTGCTCCTGCACCAACCCAGCTTAACTCTTCCACTTCCTCTCATTCTATTATTTTTCCTTATTCTTACTATCTCTGCTCCCTTACCCTTGTAAGGTCTTCCTGATATAAAAACTTTATAGATATATGTTAGCCCTCGCATACTGTATAACTATAGCAAAAAAAAAAAAAAAAACCTTTAATTAAGATATTTTTTTTTATTTTTGCTCTGATTGTATTTGTGTACTTAGTATAATCACAACCTCTTTCTCTACCTGTTTGTATTGTATTCCCTATCTTTGTTTAAACTTATCGTAACCATTGGAGCTTTTCTCCCCGGGCCTCTACTGAAAATGGACATATATCCAGCTAGACTAGCCCGGTCAACAAATGTAAAATAAATAAATAAAATCATATCATTTCTTGAATACTGGCTCACATAACTGAAACAAACAGGCACAAACAAAGATTTATTCCAAATATCATTAAGTGAAATCTCATGTTCATGGTACATACTCCCAAAAAGATTCCACTGCCAGGTATTAACATGTGATAGTTGCCCACTGATATACAGAATTCTTAACTTTGTCACTTTTCCCTCACTCTGACCTGTGTTACCCAACAGACAATCCTCATAGATCCTTTGCTCAAAATCTCTTCAAATACCTCATTTTCTTAAATCTGGTAAAAGGGCCTTTATTTTATTTTACCAACTACATGGATTACCATCCCTCATAGAATTCATGCTTTTTCACTCTTTCCACTTTTATAACACAGGTAAAACATTATGTATCACAACTCTTTTGCTGCAACAACAAATGTGAGGTCATCTAACATCATAACCCTCTTTAGCTCCAACAACTTTTCCTGCTTTCTTTTTGTGTCAGTTTGTGAGACTCCATGATAAGGCAGTTTGACTCACTTTTTTTGTTAGCTGACTGCCCACAATGTTACCTGCCTTGTCTCTCTTCCTGTATAGAGTAGTTTTTATCCACCTCTCCATTTATTTTAATGGTTCTTCCTTTCTGTGCTCCTTTGCCTTCTGTATAGTAATTTATTTACTGTCATACTACCAGTCTAACCAATCCAAAACGTGTGTGTCCTTACAATGTTTTTTGTTTGTCTTTCGGCTTTTCCCAGTTAGGGGTCGCCACAGTGGAACTCCGGTCTGCTAATGATTGGCAGTAGATTTTCACAAACGCCGAGGTGCCAGCTCGACGTTCAACCTTTAATGAAGGCACACCCATTTACGCATGTCTTTCGAACACCCACCCACTGCGAGGAGGACATGCAGACTCCACACAGAAGGCACTCCCCACACTCCAGCCGAGAATCGAACGGGAGAACCTCTTGCTGTGAGGCAACAATGCTACTGCTGCACCACCGCCTTACAATGTATTCTAACTTAATACCTATTTCTGTAATCCATAACTCAGAAATATGGGACTGCTGTAGCAATTACTTATTTAATTATTACTCTATTACCGATTTATTGCAGTTGTGCTAGTAACTACTTTGACTTCCAGTATAATACTTTTCCAATTGCTTGTTTGTTGGCAAATTGATTTTTTCTGCGTTCTCATGGAATCTGTGACTGTAAGGGATCATTTGTGCTCTACTCCACCTACCTGCTCAAAATAAACAGAATAAGCTTGAAGAGCTAACAAAGTGTCACATCATCTAGGTATTTGATACAAATTTCCTAACTGCAAGAAATGCAAGATAAACTTTAACTGAAACCAAGCATTCAGTCACATCACATAAAAAATATACACTGTAGCTACAAGCTGATTAAAGTTGCAACAGTATTTACAAGTAAACTGTTATTACTTTTTGATCATATATTATATCTGAAGAGAAAGCAATGCAAAAAAAGTAATATATGAACTTTGTGAAAGAGTTATTATTGATGGATATGGCATGATATACCTGAGATATACTAATTAGTAATTAAGAAATTAAACAGTATTTCCATGTGTAATTAATACTTCAAAAAAACAAGTGACTTTAAAAGTACTGTACAGCATCAGGTCAAACCTTAAATATTGTCGAGGAAAACTATCACTGATATTTATACATCTTGAGAAATATTGAGTGTTTATATCGCTAATTAAGCAATTAAATATATGTTTTCATGTTTCTATAAATATTTGCATAAACATGCCCTTATTGAGGAATTTCTCATCACATGAAAACTTATATTTGGTTAGCAAAAATGTGCAAACAATATATATTGAGTTTGCTGTTTGTACAGTTTTCAAGATATGAAAATTTGTTTGTGAAAGCTTACAAAAAATATAATTTGGAATTTCTGTGCATTATAATATATTACAGTATTTTATGGAAAAAAACTATGAGTGCACTATTATCACTGTAAAGAACACTTCTCACTGATAATATTACTATTTGTACAGTTTTAGTAGCTTTTATTGTTCACAAAATATTTACATTTATCTCAGGCTTTTTAAGTTTATTTTTCAGAAACTGCTCTGGAATGCCAGATGTGTATAGGCTGCTAGAGATGTGGCATTCCACACCACTAGGTGTTAATTAGTTAAAGACAGACTAGCTGTAAGCCAATAATACTGCCTAGAAAGTGACTTAGTTGTTCTATTTCAAGTATTAATGATATACCAGAATGAAGGTATTTCATGTGTGTGTGTCTGCGTGTGCACGCGTGTGCGTTTGTGTGAGGGAGGCTACATGGCCAAAGCTAAGTGTAGTCTTTGTTCAGGCTCTGATGTAAGCCATTGCTGCAGTTTTATGCTTCCTGCAGTTAGAACACATCTAGCATTATTTCAGAAATGTAATATTAAGATTTTGTCTTTCAAGTACTTTCAAGAGTAGTGTGCTTGCATTCCCCTCAGCAAAAGTTGCATCCTGTGTCTTGACCAACCTCCAATCAACCCAAGGCTGTCTCATTGCCCTGCACTGTGAGACCCTGCGTCAGTGGAACACTAAACTGCTTTCAGCTACACTAGTTCCCCTCAGCAAAGTTACATCCTGTATCTTGGCCAACCTCCAATCAACCCAAGGCTGTCTCGTTGCCCTGCACTGTGAGACCCTGCATCGGTGGAACACTAAAGTGCTTTTGGCTACACTGGTTCCCCTCAGCAAAAGTTACATCCTGTGTCTTGGCCAACCTCCAATCAACCCAAGGCTGTCTCGTTGCCTTGCACTGTGAGACCCTGCATCGGTGGAACACTAAAGTGCTTTCAGCTACACTAGTTCCCCTCAACAAAAGTTACATCCTGTGTCTTGGCCAACCTCCAATCAACCCAAGGCTGTCTCGTTGCCCTGCACTGTGAGACCCTGCATCGGTGGAACACTAAACTGCTTTCAGCTACACTAGTTCCCCTCAGCAAAAGTTACATCCTGTGTCTTGGCCAACCTCTAATCAACCCAAGGCTGTCTCGTTGCCCTGCACTGTGAGACCCTGCATTGGTGGAACACTAAAGTGCTTTCAGCTACACTAGTTCCCCTCAGCAAAAGTTACATCCTGTGTCTTGGCCAACCTCCAATCAACCCAAGGCTGTCTCGTTGCCCTGCACTGTGAGACCCCCACATCGATGGAACACTAAAGTGCTTTCAGCTACACTAGTGTATGTTAGAGTTGTATTTAATCTGTCCTCCAAACTGAAGACTGTTTCCCCTTCCACTGTATGCGTGCACACTATTGGTCCCCCCCCCCATTTCTCTCTTCCTATAGTACTCCTAGGTCAATTACTTAAAACTGCTTTCTCTTTGAAAAAGTTTACCTATGTACCTGCAGCCCATACTTCTTTTGTTTTTCCCTGCAGAAGTGGTGGTCCTTTTCACCACTCTGTACTAGATTAGTAGTATAACATTTGTAGTTATTAGGTAAATACTGCACCACATTGACCTGCAATTAACTTGGCTTGGTTTTCCTGTTTTCTTTTTAGCAGCTGGCTAAGTCCAGTTTTTCTGACCCTCAACCTTGCATTACTTTGTGTCTATTCCTTCCCCCACCTTGAACCTGCACACCTCCCCACTCACTTCTGCTTAATTACAGAGGAATCAAAAAGCCTGATGTAGAAAGGCACCATCATATTCCTTAAGTTTTTGTACATTTAAGTGCATCTGGGTGTTTCCCCCCTTGCTGCAAAGTTAAAGAATAACCTCCTGCTAACCTGAAGATGCCCGTGAAGCTGACTCCTTGCCTGGGTTTATAAAGCTTGTACTCCTAAAGTTTTTGTACTTATATGTTGCAAAATACCTTTTTACTACCTTTCTGTAGTGCCTATAACTGCTTGTTAACCCTCTGGTGTGAGATTTCGTAGCCTACCGCAGACCCAAGGCCACTTCCTCCCTCCACCCTTTTGTCCCCTCATCCTATATCTTATCCCTTTGAAATAGCTTCTTGCCTACCTTCCCCAGCTGCTTTTACTCCCCTGACCACTAGGTGGCAGACTTTACCTACACTATATTCTAGTATTAAAACAAACTATCCCTCAGGTCCTACACCCATTCTTTGGCATTTCAGTACAATTCTAATCCCCCTCTCTGCACGTGAAAACCTCACTCTCACTTTACTAAATCATCTACACATATCTGATAAGCTTATATACTCTGCTCCCCAGTTTTCACTTTAGTTACTTCTGTATTACGCCAAACACGAAAGACAGATGATTGTCTTTTGGCTGAACTTACCTTACTGCTCTTGCCCACTCTGTTTGCCCTGCAGGCTCACTCCGCTCCCCTACCCTACCCCCAATTTCCACCCACCCCCAGGGCACCTATCCTTATACTGCTAGAAGCCACCCCCCCACCCCACATCAACCAATAGCTCGACATATCTTGTTACATACTCAACCATCTGTTACTAATTTACTCACACCTTCCACTATCTATACTTTCCTCATTAAACAAACCCACCTCATATTTGCCCTTCTGTAACCCCTTATTTTCTCATTATTTACATTCCCACATTCTCATTATGTCAACCCCTGGCTTACTAAAACTCTTGAATTTCCTCCTCTTGCCCATAATTCTTTCCACTCTACTTCTATCTCATAGCCTCACAGGCTATGAATTCCTAACTTCCTTTCAATTTCAACACTCCTTTAAACAAATTTCCTCTTTCTATCTACCAGCCTCACAAACCCATAGTAACATTACATCCTCATCAGCCTGAGCCTACCTTCTCCCACATTTTCACAGATTAAACCATATTAAGTATTTCCAAACCAGAAAAATAGACCCTATTTTATGTAAACTAGCAAAACTTCCACACAATCCTCAGTATCTACTACTACACGGCGCCATTCACCCAAACCCAGGGCATGGTAATACCTTTCCTAACTCCCATTCTTCCTTCACCTCTATTTCCCATACCCCCTCTTCTTCCTCAAACTCTTTTCTTATTGCCCATCTCAATATTCGTACTTTAAATAACAAAATTACCCAACTTCATGCCCTACTAGACTTACATTCCTTTGACATCCTATGTCTCACAGAAACCTGGCTCAAACCAGTTACTAAAGACAATGATATCATCCCTCCAGGTTATAACATGCTTAGAATTGACCGTCCTAACAAAATGGGTGGGGGATTATGATATTGTTTAAATATGAACTACAGGTAACCTCACTAAACACTCAACCTAACTCACCTAGCAAGGATGAAATCTTAATATCTAAGCTCCAAATTAATGCTAATAAATCTATATACATCATTTGCTCTTACATCCCCCCAAGAAACAACATAAGTACTCTTGAAAATATCCTTAACTGGCTTTCCACATCATTCCTACAAGAAACCATTCTCCTTGGAGACTTTAATATTGACTGGAACTGTTGTATTTCGGACAAACCTACATCTCACATTAATCTCTATGGCTTCTATCAAACTATCACTGACCCTACCAGAACCCATAAACCCAGCAACAAACAAACTACCTTAGACTGGATACTAGTCAACAGTAACCCCCAATCTTACAATATAGGCATACGTCCTGATGATATTAGTGACCATTCTCTTACCTTTATAACTAGACAAAAGATCACCATTCCCACTCAAACATTAGAACCACCCGGAACAAAAAGAACCTGAACCGAGGTAACTTTCAAGCAGAGCTAAAAGCCTGCAATTGGTCACCCCTAAAATATCTACCTCTCAATGAAGCAGGCTCTTTTTTTAACAATACATTCCTAAAAATCCTTGAGCACCATGCCACCTCTTGTACTATTAAAATTAGGAACAAACCTGCACCCTGGCTCTCAAATGAGACAAGGCAAAAAATGAGACCAAGAAATACAATCTGGAATATATGGAGAAGTACCAAAGACCCTATCGATCATTTAAACTTTAGACAGCTCAGGAATGCCACTAAAAAATCAATATTCCTCGATAAAAAAAAACTATTACCTTATATTCCAGCAAACTCAATATCTAATTCCACAAGAATTCTGGTCAGGATTAAATAAATTACTCCATCCTGGATAAGTCAAAACACCTACCCCCTCTAACTTGACTCATAATTCTCCCAACCAAATTGCTGATATTTGCAACAATTTTTTTCAGAAACTGTTCAATCTTTAGCAAATACCTTATCACCAGTTACCACCACTGACTCATCCATGCCAACCATTGACTCATCCTTGCCAACCCCCATACCCCAAGTATTACAACTGCAGCCTGTCCCAACATCTCTTATACACTCCCTACTTCTTAAGTGTAAACCATGCACTCCATCAGCTGACCTTCTCCCAGCTGAATACCTTCAAATGGCAGCTGGAGTGCTTGCCTACCCTGGTTCCATCTTAATTAACAGAACCATTACAGAAAGTTCCATCCCATCCTTCTGGAAATTCTCATATATTATCCGACTGCATAAGGGTGGGAACTCAAATATACTCTCAAACTTCTGCCCCATAGTCCTACTTCCCCCCTTAGCAAAAATTATAGAGAGATGTATTCACCGTCAGCTACTTGATCATCTCCTCCAAAACCACCTGCTAGTTGATTGCCAGCATGGTTTTAGGCCTTTCCATAGTGCTACATCTGCTCTACTATCCTTTTCTGACTGCATTAATAAAAATCGTAACAACAGCTTACTGTCCTCAGCCCTCTTTATTGACCTTTCAAAAGCATTTGATATGGTTAATCATCAATTACTGTTAAACTCACTCATATCACTTTCACTAGATACCCATACAGTTAATTGGTTCAAGTCCTATCTAGGAAATAGACAACAAGCAGTCCTCTGGGAAAATAAACTATCTACTCTTCCCCCTATAACTCTTGGAGTCCCACAAGGCTCTATTCTGGGACCCCTCCTCTTCACTATTTTCATAAATGATCTGAAAATCTCCCTTCAACAAACCACCTGCATACAATATACCGACTACTCAACATTAATATTTTCAGCCTCCTCGCCTGCTGGACTTCATTCAAGTAGCCAAGCAGTATTTACATTAGTTGAAAACTGGTTCCATCTGTATTATCTGTATTGTATATGGTCAAGATTTGCTGTCTCCTCCTTAACCCCCAAAAAACTAAATTGGTACTATTCTCTCCCACTCAGAAGTCTCCTGCTATCACCTTCACAATTACATCTAATAATGGTACTGTAATAACTCCAGACACAACCACCAAACTTTTAGGTGTAACAATTGATCATAATCTAAACTTCGACACACATATCAACCTACTCATTAAATCAGTTAATAAAAAACTTGAGTTCCTCTACAGACTTAAACCCTATCTCACACCTCTAGCTAGGACTGCTATTTCCCAAACTCACTTAATCTCCACCCTTCTCTATGCATCCCCAATCTATACCAACTTATCCAAACATAATCTTCATAAGTTGGACCAGCCTATAATAACATAGCTAGATTTGATACTGGTGCCCCTTTTCGACCCCACCACTGCCAAAATCTTAAATTGCTAGGATGGCTGGAATTGCAAAGTTAGATTATTTTCCAGCAACTTACTACTATACACAAGATCTTACACCATCCCACAGATACACCCACATTCTTTACCCTTATCTACCCATATAAAAATCTAACAACCCTTCGATCAGCTAATAAGGTACTAGTAGCTACCCTAAAGTCCAACAACAAATCTGGAGATAGCTTGTTCTAAAACTCTATTGGTAACTCTTGGAACACTCTTCCAACTGAACTAACAGCCCTTTCTTCTACCCCACTTTTCAAGAAGCAATTAAGAATCTTCCTTAAAGCCCAATGGCTTTGCCCATGCACAAATCCTGACTGACACTTTCTCCCCTAGCAGAACCATTCTTTACTATCTATCTTTAACATGTTATTTCAGGTGCTCTAATATTCTCTCTTAATTCCTACTGTAGTAGCTCACCTCCTAAGGTTTGGTAAACTTTATAAACAATGCTACCCTCAAAAAAAATGTTTTATTAATCCTTTTACTCAAAATTTTTAACTTATTTAGTCAGGCATGTTGGTATGTTACTGTAACAGTACTATGTAAAGGTTCCTGTATTTGAAATGTTTTACCTGTCTGACATTATCTGTATTGTATATGGTCAAGATTTCTGTCTTGCAAATTGTCTTAATGTGGAGGTTTTCTCCCCGGGCCTCCGCTGAAAATGGACATACATCCAGTCAGACTATCCTGGTCAACAAATGTAAAATAAAATAAATAAAGTAGATGTGTTTCTTTTTCTGCATATCTGGCTATTCACCATTAATTGTGTTTATGCCATCATTATTGGAAGTATACTTTTTTTTTTACTTTGTCATGTTACCACTATAGTAGCATTTAGAAGAACAATATTTATCTTTTAGAGAGAAAAAAATGTACAAAAGTTAAAACTGTACACCTGAACAGAGCAGCTGCAGCCTTTCAGGAATGTCATTGTCTTTCCCTTAGACTTAGTGGAGGTCACCTTTATGAATGTAGACAGTCACTCATACAGACACACACATATGGCATCTTCTGTCATAAATAATGTTGATTCTTATTGAATTTTTCATTGCTTAACTGAGTTGATTAAGACTTTTAAAATATGAATTTCATTTTCTCTGTGGCTGCTTTGCTTGGCTGCCAGGCCGTAGTATAATTTGTTTCACTTTTATTTCCCTTTTTTAATATTGTTGACAATTATACCAGTTAATTGCTATTAGAAGCTGATGTGCAATGGGCTAGAAATAGCTTTTTATTTATTCCATTATGGGCAATATATACTAAATCTGGTGTCAGACACAGATGCCTATTTGTCCTTCCATATATGACTCACTTTCTCTAGAAAGGCATTGTAATCGTTTCCAAGTGAATTGATATCTTTCCCTTACTATTCAGAGTTTTTTTTTTTTGTTATCCTTGCAGTCATTAATGTGTATTTGCCACACCATGGCAAATATTTTTTCCTTCAGTTCATTCTCACAGGCTTACTGTTACCACATAATTGTTTCCTGTCTGTATCCTCTTGCAGGCTTATTGATTCAGTATTGCATTTGCCTGATGTGCATCCATATTACTTCCAACTTTGACAGCCTTTCATTGTTATGTATCTCTCATTAGTCTTAGCATAGCTCAAGGTAGCTTGGCCTTTCTCTCTGTATGAGTTTGTAACTTACAGTGATAACAACAATTATGTTAACTGAATCATACATAACTTGACTAAGATCAGGAAGTTGTAATGTAAACCTGACAATTTCACCCAATTCTATACCACATTGTTTATTATTTAAGAGTGTACACTGTACTTTAAATAAAATGGCTATATTCTAGATTTTTCTGAGTTAAAGTTGTATAATCACGTATGACATCTCAGTGCATGAAAAATTAAATTGCTGCTTATTTCCTCAAATAAACTACTAATAGTTATTACACAAATGTATTAACCACCCCAGAATGTAGATTAAATGATCTTTATACTCTATTCATTGGTATGAGTAAACAGCTTTACATCTGCTTATCACCAAGACGATAAAAGCTTAAAGTCAATAGACATGCCATGCTCTTGCCTGCTTTACTTTGTACTTGGTTTACTGGGTATAGGGAATGTTACATTGGCAATTTATGTTATAATGATAATGTACCATAGTAAGGGGTAGTACAAATACTATCCTTTCTCCTAGACAACTGGAACTAGCCAAGAATTACAAACTGATGACCCACTGGAATGAGCTAGGTCATGTCAAGATTGTGCATGTATGTGTGTGTGTGTGGGGGGGTGTAGGTGTATGATACCAGGTAAACTAGGACCAGGGGGGGTAGCTTTAGTAGATGATCGTGGGTTTTGTCAAACTTTCATTGATAAGAAAGGACTGCATGAGGCAGAATTTATTCCTGCATTAAGAATCACCACAGCAAATAAAACCATTCCAGCCTCACTCCTTATAAAGCGGGAAAGCAATATAGTTGAGCAAAGGCAAGCTTATGGACCTGCTGATGTAGGGACCTGCTAACCAAAATAAATAATTATTTTTTTGGTCCTATAAGAATGCCATGTTTTTCTCAAAAGCCAAGAAGTTTTCAGGTTTATGTTTTCTCCAATAGGAGATAGAAATGTAAGGGAACATGCTGTCAAGCTCATATAATGTGTAATAGTGGCAAATAGGGGAGCTAGCAGGTTTGTGTAATGACTGTCAGTCTTATATCAAAATTGATTGCCTCAGGGTAGGCATCTTACTGGTTCATTTGAAAAGTCATTTAATGGCCACTGATGTGTATACTGCATCTGGCAAGCAGTTATTTCAGTCCAAAGAAATAGTAAAGGCTGGCTATCACCTCGCCAGTCAGTTGATGGTACTCAGCTTACATCCTCCCAATATTGTCATGCATGCATCTCTGACTTCCGGTATGGCCTATTATTAATTACCGGTTCAAAAAAACACATTGAGTTCTCCATTTCTGTCTATGTCTGAGTGCGCTTATGTCATTGGCTGGGGGGGAATGTTGCTATGGTAACGTATGTAACAGTAGCAATTTTGCACTGTGGTAAAATGTGGCAAAGTGGCTATGCCTTCACCAGGATCTTGATGAACTGCTCATTGGTATGAACAAACAGTTGTTGTTTTTATACATCTAATTACCACTAAGGCACAATGAGCTTTTTTACTCACTCTTGAGTGGTTTTTGTTTTTGTTTGCCTTCACCATGACAGACAAACATGAAGTATTTCTCAGTAAATGCTAGTGACATTCTGGTGCATGTAGCCATGTGCTCTAGCCTGTGGATTGCTGTTTTGACCTACAAAAAATAATTAATTTTGTTTGTTTAATAGATAGCTGAAATTTGTTTTAATGGTCTCTTTTAAACCATAATAAGCATGCAGAGAACAAGGGTATAAACCACAACTACTGAGACATCTTTCTTGCATTTTTAACATGTAAAAGGCAATCCTGTGAGGTAACCTCAAACTTGTAGTGTTCTACGAAACCCTGTCTTTGTCCTTATCCAGTTACCATGTATAAATATACGGATGATTAGTGATGTTCCTCCCTAAGGAAGGTAGCATTTAGAGCATGTTGCCTTTTACTTTATCCTAGATTATTAAAACAGTGAAAATAATAGCTTCAAGTTCACATTATTTTATTTTAATTATGCATTTCAACATTTGTTAACGAAGTGCACTTGTCTGTCGACCCTGTTTAGATTTGATTCAGGCCAAATAGGCAATTACAAAATACAGACACAAAACACATAGCTGATATATACAGACTACGGCATCATACACAGATGCATTGTAGCAAATACAAAGTAAGATAGAGGGCACATTGTTGAAATGTACAGAGTATAGCGACATACAAGGATATCAGTTACATGTTACAGCAGTATATACATATAGTACAATGCAAATAAAGCAAAAACAGACCATTCATGTTTCTACAGCACAGGTTTGCAGAAATATATCAAACTGAACCCCAGGTTTTACAGTGGCAGAAATATAGCTGCTAAGAAAGGGAAGAAAAGAAGAAAAAAAACATTGATTCAGGAGAAACAATACAGATACTGTCTTAGCCACAGAAAAGTGAGACAAGTCCTTTCCTTGCCCCTGCCCCTTTATTTCCCTTTCCTTGCCCCTGCCCCTTTATTTCCCTTTCCTTGCCCCTGCCCCTTTATTTCCCTTTCCTTGCCCCTGCCCCTTTATTTCCCTTTCCTTGCCCCTGCCCCTTTATTTCCCTTTCCTTGCCCCTGCCCCTTTATTTCCCTTTCCTTGCCCCTGCCCCTTTATTTCCCTTTGCTTGCCCCTGCCCCTTTATTTCCCTTTCCTTGCCCCTGCCCCTTTATTTCCCTTTCCTTGCCCCTGCCCCTTTATTTCCCTTTCCATCCCCGACAACATTCTAAGAGAAGTAAAAGCATAGATTAAATAGAGTGATGATGCAAGGTGAAGGTAGAAGTAGACTGTATTTCTGATACAGTTACATTTGTTTTTGTCTTTGACTAGATGAGAATGAAGGGACTTCTTGAATAATGTAGGATTATCAATTTATTTGATGTGTTCAGGTAGTAAGTTCCAGCAGGCAGGTGCTAATTTTCTCACAAGTGGAGAACATGAAGGGAGGTCTTTTCATTTCTAGAAACCTGGAGATTCATAAGGACTAGGATGCGGTTTTGATAGTCTGATTATTAAGAAGTGCATTTTTGATGCAGAAATTTGAAGGGAAGTGTGTTAAGGAATAAAGTAGCTCTAAAACCCAGGAAGTCAGTTATCTTTTCTTAGTGTAGTGTAGTGTAGTGGTGGTCGTCATTTTTGCTGGAAAGGTGAAGCAATCCAAGTGTTTGGTTTTCCATAGGCTGTAACAGTGTGGCATTGTGTGAAGGACTGAGGCCTATCATATGGAGACTATATTCAAGTCTGAAAAGTGACACATGCATGGCAATGGATCACCTGTCTTTGAAAATTAGCAGATGTGAGATTATATAAGATATTTTTAGCTGAGTTAATACTCTATGTACTTGGGACTCGGTGTGTTAATGGAAGGTGACTTGCTGGTCAAAAAGGAGGTCTAGATACTTCTGCTCTTTCATGTAGGTAAGGGGGTACCTGCAGGATAATTAATAAGTTTACTTTGTGAATGCTGTAGTTCTTGATGCGAGCTGAATAGCATTTACCTTCTGCAAGCGATGATTAAAATTTGAAAATTACATTTAACAGGATTTAACTGTTCATTTGTTGCACAACAATGGTTCAAATTTAATTTATATTTCAAATAAGGTTCCGTTTTCAATGTCGACTCATTTAAAGTGCTTGAATCTCTAATCTTTATTTCCCAATATGATGTCATTGTTTTATGACTAACACATAATTTGTTTAATTATTTAGAGCTGTTGCAGTACAGAAATGTTACTTGCATGGTACATTTTACAGAAATAGCTACAAACCTAAGTAAATCAGAAAGAAGAGAGAAAACAGATTGAGATACACAATTCTTTGTGTTGCTTAGCAGAAAAAAATAACATTGTAAACATAATTATCTTTACAATGTCTGTGTTTGAATTTTCTGACATCATGGCAAACTACTTTTTCCCATGAGTTATATGCTGCTGAAAAGAAATAATTCAATGGGTCAAGGTGATCACAGCGATGGCAGGTATAATGTATCGTGTAGCCACATCTCCTTAACTCACATGTCATGTATCATGTACCACATCTCCTTAACTCACGTGTCATGTATCATGTACCACATCTCCTTAACTCACGTGTCATGTATCATGCACCACATCTCCTTAACTCACATGTCATGTATCGTGTAGCTACATCTCCTTAACTCACGTGTCATGTTTTGTGTAGCCACATCTCCTTAACTCACGTGTCATGTATCATGCACCACATCTCCTTAACTCACATGTCATGTATTGTGTAGCCACATCTCCTTAACTCACATGTCATGTATTGTGTAGCCACATCTCCTTAACTCACATGTCATGTATTGTGTAGCCACATCTCCTTAACTCACATGTCATGTATCGTGTAGCCACATCTCCTTAACTCACGTCATGTATCATGCACCACATCTCCTTAACTCACATGTCATGTATTGTGTAGCCACATCTCCTTAACTCACATGTCATGTATTGTGTAGCCACATCTCCTTAACTCACATGTCATGTATCGTGTAGCCACATCTCCTTAACTCACATGTCATGTATCATGCACCACATCTCCTTAACTCACATGTCATGTATTGTGTAGCTACATCTCCTTAACTCACGTGTCATGTATCATTTGGTCACATCTCCTTAACTCACATGTCATGTATTGTGTAGCCACATCTCCTTAACTCACATGTCATGTATGGTGTAGCCACATCTCCTTAACTCACATGTCATGTATCGTGTAGCTACATCTCCTTAACTCACGTCATGTATCATGCACCACATCTCCTTAACTCACATGTCATGTATTGTGTAGCCACATCTCCTTAACTCACATGTCATGTATGGTGTAGCCACATCTCCTTAACTCACATGTCATGTATTGTGTAGCCACATCTCCTTAACTCACATGTCATGTATTGTGTAGCCACATCTCCTTAACTCACATGTCATGTATTGTGTAGCCACATCTCCTTAACTCACATGTCATGTATTGTGTAGCCACATCTCCTTAACTCACATGTCATGTATGGTGTAGCCACATCTCCTTAACTCACATGTCATGTATCGTGTAGCTACATCTCCTTAACTCACGCGTAGCTACATCTCCTTAACTCACGTGTCATGTATCATTTGGTCACATCTCCTTAACTCACATGTCATGTATCGTGTAGCCACATCTCCTTAACTCACATGTCATGTATGGTGTAGCCACATCTCCTTAACTCACATGTCATGTATCATGTAGCCACACCTCCTTAACTCACATGCCATGTATCGTGTAGCTACATCTCCTTAACTCACGTCATGTATCATGTACCACATCTCCTTAACTCACATGTCATATATCATGTAGCCACATCTCCTTAACTCATATATCATGTATCATGTAGCCACATCTTCTTAACTCACATGCCATGTATCGTGTAGCTACATCTCCTTAATTCACGTCATGTATCATGTACCACATCTCCTTAACTCACGTCATGCATCGTGTAGCCACATCTCCTTAACTCACATGCCCTGTATCGTGTAGCTACATCTCCTTAACTCACGTCATGTATCATGCACCACATCTCCTTAACTCACATGTCATGTATCGTGTAGCCACATCTCCTTAACTCACATGTCATGTATGGTGTAGCCACATCTCCTTAACTCACATGCCATGTATCGTGTAGCTACATCTCCTTAATTCACGTCATGTATCATGTAGCCACATCTCCTTAACTCATGTGTCATGTATCATGTACCACATCTCCTTAACTCACATGTCATGTATCGTGTAGCCACATCTCCTTAACTCACATGTCATGTATCATGTAGCCACACCTCCTTAACTCACATGCCCTGTATCGTGTAGCTACATCTCCTTAACTCATATATCATGTATCATGTACCACATCTCCTTAACTCACGTCATGCATCGTGTAGCCACATCTCCTTAACTCACATGCCCTGTATCGTGTAGCTACATCTCCTTAACTCACGTCATGTATCATGCACCACATCTCCTTAACTCACATGTCATGTATCGTGTAGCCACATCTCCTTAACTCACATGTCATGTATTGTGTAGCCACATCTCCTTAACTCACATGCCATGTATCGTGTAGCTACATCTCCTTAATTCACGTCATGTATCATGTACCACATCTCCGTCATGTATCATGTACCACATCTCCTTAACTCACGTCATGCATCGTATCGTGTAGCCACATCTCCGTAACTCACATGTCATGTATCGTGTAGCCACATCTCCTTAACTCACATGCCCTGTATCGTGTAGCTACATCTCCTTAACTCACGTCATGTATCATGTACCACATCTCCTTAACTCACATGTCATGTATCATGTAGCCACATCTCCTTAACTCACATGTCATGTATTGTGTAGCTACATCTCCTTAACTCACGTGTCAAGTATTGTGTAGCTACATCTCCTTAACTCACATGTCATGTATTGTGTAGCCACGTCTCCTCAACTCATGTGTCATGTATTGTTTAGCCACATCTCTGTAACTCACACATCATGTATCATTTAGCCATGTCTCTTTAATTCATGTTTCATGACTTTTTTCATCCAGATAGGGGAAGTTTTTGCTGTATGATATGACAGTAGACAGAATGTCCCAGTGCATTCTGTCACTATACTTTTTTCTGAAAAAAAAATATTTTATTTGAATAACTAAGAACAATCAGAGTAAAATAAAACAAACAAACAACCATTTACATACTGTCCTTATACTTTTAATTCACTTGTTAGACAGGCTGAGGCTACGTTGCCTTTTTTTTTTTATTTTCCAAGAGTGATCCAGAGGCATGAGTCTGGTTAAATATCTTCATTAGAATCACACAGTATACAAGTGGGTGGTAGGAATCAATACCAGGATGAAGAAATAGCTCTCAACTGTCCAGATTTTTGCCTCATATTTTTGGTCTGTTCCACATAAAAGTTATGTTTTCCTAGCAAATCAGTGAGTTTTGAATTTGCTACATAATGACAGTCATTTGTGTTTCAGACTTCATATCCTCCAGAAAATGTATGGTAACACAAAATATTTTATTCTAGCAACTTTTAATTTTATAAGAGCAATATTTAAAATTTGTCCCTATTTATGGGCCTTTGTCCCCCATTATTTTTGGCTTTGTCCAGATTTCTTGTGCTAAGAAGATGAGAGGAATGATAAAGAAATATTTCAAGCCTTATACCCTTGTGTTAGACTGCATGAGTTAACAGCTTATTATTTAGTATCCTGCTTAATGTGTAACTACTTTGCTTATCAGCTCAGCCTCATATCAACAGAGGTTGACCATCCTGTATGAAATGTGCACAACCTAAGAGCTTGCCACTACCCCTCCCCCCAAAAAAGTACTGTTAAATATTCATTCCCATGTTTGTAGTTATGGCCTCAAAGATTACCAAGGGAGAGGCACTTAAAAGATTCCCAACCATAGCTCTCAACGTTATACTTCCAGAATTAGGGAAATGGCAAATAATCAGGGCAAATGGCCCTAAATTAGGGAAATTTTAAACACTAGTACTATTAACTTAGAACGTTTTTACAGAAAGAGATCATACATTATGATGTGTTTTCTAAAGTAAAATAAGCGTATAACTATAAAGATTACCAGCATTTACTGACTGTAATCCATCAAATTAAAAAAAAAAAAAAAACTGTTTTAGGAGGAACAGAGAGCAAAATTTTGAATGAAAACTAGGGGTGCACAGTGAATTAAGGACAGCTGAGCAGTATGGTCTCCTACCAAAGTAATTTGTTACCCCTGATTTTTATTCTAAAGGATCCCTTTTTACATCCAGACTTATAACTGCCCACTTTAAAAGATGCATTTTGTGCATTTTAGGTAGCCAAACATTTCAGGTGTGCATTCCAGGCCCCCTGCTTAAAACACAGTTTAAGTATACCTCTCAACTGTACAGATTTTCACAGAATGTTCAGATTTTTGCCTCATATTTTTGGTCCATTTTTCATGAAATTGTGGTTTTCTGGTAAATTAGTGGCAAATACAGACTGAAGTTAGAAAATAATGAAAGACATTTGAGTTTCAGACTTCATATTCTTCAGAAAATTCATGCCAATGCAAACCTATTATTCTATCAATTTTCTAAGTTTGTAAGAGCAATATTTAAAAATTGTCTCTATTTTTGGGCCTTTGTCCCACTTTTATGTATTGCTTTGTCCAGATTTCCGGCTCTAAGAGGTTGAGAGGTATGGCAATACGATCTAAAGAGGGTATTTTTAGCATCCTTCAAGTATGAAAGCATTATCTGACGATAAACTTCTAGGGGTGTGGAGGTAATGGTATAGCTAGGGGTGTAGTCAATAATTTGCATTCTTTCTTAAGAGTCACTCACTTCACTTCACATTAAAAGCATATATGTAGGGTTGCCACCTTTTCAAATGCCCAAGGTGGGACATTTTTTTGTAGAAATGTGAAATTTTGCAGGACAAAACTTACCCAAGGCAAATATAAAAGGCAGCACTTCACTTTTTTTGTCAAAATAAATGCTTATTTTTGTAGCATTTGAGATACTTTTGCTATTCCATATAATATTTATGTGTTACAGATACAAAATAACTGTATTATGCAACTATTAAAGAAAACTTAAGAAATATATTTTGTCTTAAAATCTCGGGACATTTGGCATTTTTTAGTTTTTTCGCAGGACACAACAACCCAAAGAGGGACAGATGGTAACCCTACAAGTTATATGCAGCTCTGCAAATGCAACTCCTACCTACTGAATACGTTAGTCATTATTAACTTAGGTTGTTTTGTACCAAACCAGGTAGAGGCTGTTTTTCATGAGTACACCAGCATGTAAACACAAACAGTATACCAGCTAATGATGTAGTGATTAGGCTGCAACGTTTTGCACACCTTTTCATATATGCAAGATATGCTGGTTCTAAAATCTGCTTAGAAATAAACGTATTCAGCTTAGTACAATGAGTATACCTAGCTACCACCTTAGATAACGTAGCAGTTAACAGTGGTCTGTGCCCAGCATAACAAATGTCTCAGATGCCTCCCTGTCTCAGAAATATCAGACTTCACCTTCCTATATTTTGTAGTGCAAAACATTCAACAGCGTTGGGCTGGTGTATGAAGTAGCTGTACTGATTTTATGGCACTGATGTTTTGCGGATATTACGTTTTCGTAACATTACTCCACGAGTTGCAACACCTTCTGCCTCCCTCTCAGTTTTATGCAGGTAGCAGAGGGTTTGGCGACCTCCTTTTCCAAGGCGGCAGTGCTTCTTTAAGAAAAGGGCCAGCCGACTGACGGAAGGGTCACCCTTATAAGGGAGGCACCAGGGCAGGCAGAGCTGCTGACAGCTGTGGCGCTCCTTCCTCTTTTGATCCATTCACAAACCGTGGGCTCGTCTTCTGTGTCCTCACTGCAGGAGGAAGTAAAGGCAGGAGCAATGCGTGGGCTAGTCTCTGCGGTACCGACACCGGACCCCTCCAGGCTCAGAGCGCACCAGTAGTGGCACCCCAATTCACTTCCTATGCTGACGAAGGCTTCTAGCTCGTCTGCCGTGGAGCTGCAGCAGGAAACTGTTTATCTCATGTAAAGCGGTTCAGAAAAAATTGCTTCTTCTTTCATGCCCTTTTCTGCTTCACAATGCTGACGCTCTCAGTCATTTTGCAATAAATAACTGAATTGACACAAATAGATATCCAAAGATCATGGCTTCCAAAGAGGACCTTTACGCTAAAGTGGCTCCTAGGCGAAACAGACAGAGCCGACCCGGGACCATCAAACATGGATCATCACTGGACGTACTCCTGTCCATGGGATTCCCCAAAACCCGAGCGTAAGTAGCACCCGTCCTAATCTGTAGTTTAATTTTGCACAGCTCCGCAGTGTTTTTCTCTAGTCTGCTTGGGTTCCCCCAGACTGACTTCTTGACATCAGGCATGCCTGTTACGAGAATCACTATGCAGATGTTTTGGTAGCCGTTAGAAAGCTACTGTTTAGGCCTTCATTCATAGCATACCTTTCAAGAGGTCAGCAGTTTATGCTTGGAACAAAAAGGGGAAATGTCGCTTTTTTCCAAACGCACATTGCCAAATGAGTAGGACTATGTGGGAAGGGTGTTGTTGGGTACGGGCTTGCAGTACCTTATGGCATGCTGACAGGGCATCTGTGTGCCACTGACGATCGGGTTACGCACGGCTTTTGGTTGGATCTGTGGATGATGCAACAGTCACTGAGTATTTGTTAGACAGATCCATTTGGTCTAAAGTGTGTTATATGTACAATCTGAAGTTTCTAAAAAAAAATGTATTTGTTGTTTGGTCATTTTCTACACTTTCATTCCCCGCCCCTCTGAGCGCAAGTTTTGCCCGGGCAGTTATCACTCCAGAGATTATTCGGAAGTGTGCAGTTAAAGTAATTATGTCCCTTTTTAATAGTGCATTCACTATATTAATTAGGTAACAATTAATTATACTGCATTTTCTTCATGTGGTAATATTGTAATAGTAGGACAAAGACTAAACATTGTATACATGTGTGTATGCGTGCGTGTATGTATGTATATAATATAAATAAATATATATATATATATATATATATATATATATATATATATTTTTTTTTAAGTTATAGACCTAAAATACTGCGGTGTCTATATATATATATATATATATATATATATATATATATATATTTTTTTTTTTTTTAAGTTATAGCCCTAAAATACTGCTGTGTCTACAGAGTGATTGCCTTGGAATGCCTTCATTAGTGAGGATACTAGAAAATAGTAACCAGCTGGTGTCATTTATTTTTTTCTCTTTTATGTTGCTTCTCTTTCTCCTTAAAAAGAAAGTGCCTGAAAGGGGTCCAGAATTCTGTATTTGTGTCAGAATGTTTTGTGCATCTCCTTCTCAGTCCTTGGGTTTGCATTTTGTTTAGTAAGTGTGCATGTTTTAAAATGCAGTATGCCAAGTGCTACATTTTTGGAATGAGCTGTTAGTAAGGATATCTGAGTTTACTTGAGTTAGACTGGAAGTCAGGACATGCTACATTAACACAGTGTGTCAGACATAATGGAATGTTAAATGGGACGCTTGCAGTTCTTGCTTATTATTATTTTGTGTGCATGTCTGTGTGAAGATTTAAGCAGTATATTTATGTTAAACCAGTAGTGCATAAATCTGCCAGTACACTGTACTTACATAAGCACTTTTTTCAGTTGATAGCCTATTTCTGTGTGCAGACTGGATGAATTTGTAAGAGAAGCATTAGCATGTTGAAAGATTGTTCTGCATACAGCTTATATATTAATGTGTTTATATGTGTGTATGTTGGTTCCTGGATGTGCATTATTTTGCAACTTTTTGTTTCAGTAATTAAATTGCATTTGATGTGTATTCCTGCTATTGTGACTTTTGCAGAACAATGTACCTGATTTTTATAATGAAAATGCACTCCTCAGATCCTGAATGCATGTTCAAATTCTCAGCGGGTACCAAATTTGTATCAGCAATAAAACCATTTCCTGTCATCACTTACCACTTGCCTAAAAGCTTACTCAAGTATGTTGTGTGTGTGTATGTATGTATGTATGTATATATATATGTGAGTGTGTGGGGTCAACTGCACATTCGCACCAGTGAGTTGACTTTGTGTATGAAAAATAGGGGGCAAACAAACGTTTGAAAATAAAACTATGAAAATAAAACTATGACATCTGTGAGGGGAGCACATTGTATCAATCAATAGATAATGGTTACAGACTTGGAGTTATAGCCTTTTTGAAATTTTAGTGATGTTGCAGCTGGCATCCTTCAGACTTGGAATGTTATAGCTCTGCACCCCAAAATAATGTCATGCACATTCATAGATGGCACCCTTACTAACTGCTTGATGTATTTAAGATGGAATGAGCAATCTTGGAACATAAACAGTTTGTTTTATGCTTTGCTGAGATCATATAAGATTTTACAAAGGATGTAGTACCATACACACAGAGTATTAGTTTTACTCCAGCTACAGAGTTGTTTTGGCTGGTTATTTACAACTTTTACATAGGTTCCATGTGGTAATACCGTATGTATGCATTTATTTATCATTTGTTAACCAGGTGACTTGAAAAGAACATGTTAACTCCATGTAGTCAATGACCAGAAGATAGGACTGAACCCAGCACACTGGAGCAGTAACGTACTGATTTTACCAGTCTGTTATCTTGTAGCAGCTTTCATTAACCCATAATAAACCATTGCTATGAGTCAAAGGATCTTTTAAAGCTTTTACCATGCTGACACCCAGTTTGTCAAGGAAGTACAAGGTGTTACACTCGAAGACCCAGTGGGTACATTTATATTTATCAGTTTTTCATTTTTGTTTTCTGCCTAGCTTGATCTCATAAAATAACATCCTTAAAAACTGTGTTTGACTAATGTCTTCTGATTCTCTTGGGCTGCAGAAGATGCATCATTTACTACTGTGTGAATTTTTCTTCCCCTGTCAGGATAGTGTTCCAGTTCATAAGCTTACATTTACCCACAGCATTTCATCACATGAGTCAGGTGAAGATGCATTCAGGAGGCAATAACTCCAACCTGTTAAGGTGAAAGGTTGGGTAGTGAAATCCCTGACATAGAATTTCCATTGACACTCCCTTGCTACATTGACTCTGAGCATATTGTCTAACTTCACTATCCCCGTTTGCCTTTTCATGGTGGATACTGAAGACCAGGTGTTTGTTTTCTTACAATTACATAGTAATATCTTGAATTTCTTCATGAAATGTAGAATGTGGGTCATGTACCTAAAACACCACACATTTGACTACTAATGTTTTAAAGAGAATTACATAGAGC
This sequence comes from Protopterus annectens, assembly GCF_019279795.1. NCBI lineage: Eukaryota > Metazoa > Chordata > Ceratodontiformes > Protopteridae > Protopterus > Protopterus annectens. Next base: position 1,442,384,241 of record NC_056741.1, on the reverse strand, counting down.
TATTTAATATGTCTTTGTTTTTGTCAGATGAATTGTGTGTTTTCGTTAAACACAGTCATGTAGTTTTAAAACCATGTTCTTTTGGTTTTCAGGCAGGGAATTTCACAGAGCAGAGTAGAGCTACTTTATTTCTGTGTGACTCCAAGATGGTATTCAGTAAATAAACAATAGGTAGAACACTTTTTATAAGACCTGTGTTTTAAAACTGACAGGCTGACTGGCTTAATATAAATTGTTACCTATACATTCTTTTTATTAGTAATGGAACATCATCGCTTCCTTCCTTTTTTAAGACTGTTTTTGGAGTGGGATGCTTTGGAATTTAAGTAAGGTTTGGCTGTTAGATTGCATAATATATTCCATGATCCCCAAATCTCTTTGTTATCACAGCTGGAACTCATGTTCTGCAAATAGTCACCTTTAGACAATTTAATACACCAGAAAAAAGAATTAAGTGAGCACACAGACACAAGGTATTAAAGATTGCCACTACACTTAATGAGAGCTCATAGGTCTGTAGGTTCATAGGTGGGTACTAAGCTCTCTGCCCAAAGGCATTTATAAGCCTAGCCAGAATGTGTTGGCTTTTGCCACCCCCTTAGATTATTTCCCTGTGCCTCTGTCTAGCAGAGCCACTGAAGTGATCCCCGAGGTAAACTTTCTGTTTCCCATCCACTCGTCAAGGTTTCTTTTGAAGAGTGTTAGTGAGGAGCTCTGCCTAATGTAGATTGGGATCTTGTTCCAAAGCATGGGAAGTCTCTGGGACAGGAATCTATCCCTCCTGCATGTCCTATTTATTGCTGTGGTGAGGTTTAGATCCCTAAAGCGTATGGCTTGAGGGGATAAGGTTTTCTTTAGGTGGAGCATGTCCAGCAATTCTGGGTTGGACATGGCCTTGTATGTCAGGCAGGGATCATCTCTGAGTAGGCGGTATGCAACTGAGTACAACTGGAGTTTCTTCAGTCGAGCTGCATAGGGCATCTGTTTAAGGCCATTGATCCTCTTGGTGAGGTACTTCAGTGGTCTTTCCAGCTGTTGCAGGTGTCTTGTAAGGTACATCCCAAATGGGGCGTTGCACTCTAAGATGGGTCAGATGACTGATGAGTACAGGGGCACAATGATCTCTTTTGATCTGGATGCGAACCCTTTTGTGATTAGGTGGGCCACGTAGAAGGATTTTCTAACCACTTTGGCAATGTGATTACCAAAGGTGAGATTGCTATCTACTCGGGTCCCCAGATCCCTTATTACATCTTCCGTATTTAGGGGACTACCACTTATGTGGTAGTTTGTGGGTACATTGTTTTTTCCAAAGGGGATGACTATGCACTTTTTGGCATTTAGCTTGAGGCCATGATTTTGACACAAGGTATCCATCTCAGTGGGACCCTTTTGGAGGATGTCTGTGTCAGATGGAGAGTCACTTGTAGCCCCTAGTTTGCAGTCATCTGCAAACATGGTCAGCCATAGTCCTCATGTGCTTGCCTGTACCTTTGAGAAGTGTATGCCAAACAGGAGGGGTTCTAGGACTGAGCCCTGGGGAAAGCCACTTGTAACTGGTTTAGAGTTGGACCTAGCTCCTGCTACTCTCACCATGTGGGTTCTGTCCATGTTGGCAATCCATCTTGTGACGTAGGGGTTTATGTTCAGGCTGGTGAGCTTGTTTATAATACCAGAATGGGGAATGGTGTGGAAGGCCTTAGCAAGGTCTAGGTAGGCTGTGTGTACCACCTTTCCCTCGTCTATAGCCTTGGTAAATGTCTCAAATAAGTCCACCAGGTTTAGAAGGCATGATCTGCCCTTAACAAAGCTAAACTGGGTAGGGTCCAGTGTTTGGAGGTTCCCAATGTCTCTGTTGATGAGTTCCATGATGATGATGTGCTCCATAGCCTTGCAGACCAAGCTAGTCAGGCTTATAGGGCCATAGTTCCTGGGGTCTGTTGTGGCTCCACCTTTGTGGAGCAGAATAACTGTTGCTGTGTGCCACTCTATGGGTACGTAGCTTGTGGAGAGGCTGAGTTTGAACAGTGTGTTTAGGTGAGGGGTTAGTGTGTCTTTGAGCTCATGGAGGACACAGCCTGGGATACCATCCGGTCCCATTGATGCTTTGTTTTTGGCTTTGGAGAGGGCTGTTTTAACCTGAGTGTCTGTGATTTCAGGGACTCTACATTCTTCTGGTATGGTTATGGGCCCTTTTAGGGGTGAGAGGGGGGTGAAGTTTGCGCTGAACCTGTCTGCCAGGATGTTGGCGATATCAGTCGGTTCAGTATATTTTGTGTCATTCTGCACTAACTCCGAGCAGATCTGAGCATTGACACTTAGATTCTTGACATAGCTAAAGAATGCCTTGTGGTTATCTTTGGAGCCCTTGGCAATTTTGCTTTCAAAGCTCGCCTTGGATAATTTTATGAGGGATCGTAGTTTCTTGCTGATGCTGATCAGGGATGTCTTCCCTTCTTGGGATTTTGCTCTTTTCTGTACTAGTTTCCTCCTTTTTTTGTATAGCTTGTATATGGCAGGAGTCCACCAGACTGGTTTCCTTTTCTTGGAGGAGTGAGTCTTGGTTTTGCTTGGGTTGGCACGATCCATGCATTCTTGTAGCTGCCCGTAGAATGCATTAATGGATTTTGCAGCTTGGACACTTTGGGGGCTGTGAAACTTTCCACCTCAGTCTTAAGTAACGTGAAGTTTGCTTTTGAAAAGTTTTTTCACGGTGGCTTTCTTGTCAGGGGTGGGGGCAGAATATGGATATCCAAAGTGATTTGTTTATGGTCAGATCTAACCAGCGAGGGATTGACCTCTGGTGTGGAACACCGGTTGCCCATGTTGGTGATAACCAGGTCCAATATATTGTCACCTCTGGTGGGAGTGTTGACCAGTTGAACCAGGGCGTTTGAGTTTATAAATTGTAGGAAAAGTTGGGCAAGGGAGTTAGTACTTGAGTAGTTCTCCCAGTTAATGTTTGGGTAATTGAAATCACCCAATATTAGGCTGTTTGGTAGGACCTTTATGTTTTCTAGTGTTTCCAGAAATGCGGAGTGGGGGTCCTGGGACATGGTGGGTGATCTGTAGCAAGCTACAATTTGAATTGCAGTTTTTCCCATTGTTAGTTGCACATGGATGATCTCTGAAGCATTGTGCTGTGCCACTAACCTGGAGGTGTGGGTATCCTTGATGAATATGGATACGACCCTGCCTTTTGTATTTCGGTTTGGGTTCTGTGGCCGAAATGTATGGTATGAGTTGTAGCCTGGTAGTGCTGGGGTGCTCTCTGGAGCCTTAAACCGGGTTTCTGTTACTGCACATATATCGATTAGACAGTGATAGGGTTTCACAGAGTACCGATGTGGTGGTAACATGGGACTTCTGAGTTCATCAGACATTGATTGCACTGGCGCTTGTTGTGAGGATGTCCTCAGTATAGGTGTATATGAATCCAAGACTAGTGCATACTGAAGTAGGACTATTGTTTCAAATGTTAGTCCATTCTGGATTACTTTTCAAAAGGACAGACACGTTTGGGAGGATTTGATAGTTCACAGACATAGGAGAATTTTTTTTCTCTTTTCATCTGCCAGTTGTGCATAGTACAGATGTGTTAAGTAGGACACACAGACTACTTCTGGCTTTGAAATGAATGCCCACTGGACTAGGAAAGTTCTTCTGAGTACAGATGTACAGGTCATGATAAATACTTTAATTTTGCAAATTACGTAATTCCATTTAAACATTGGATTTATTCCACAGCCCATGTAATTGCATTCTGCAGCACCAGAACCCAACTGCTTTACTTTGTGCCATTATCACCAGATTAAAAAAAATAGTTTGGAAACTGTAATCCCTTAACGCCATAATACCAGGTCGGTTTCTGTTCATTCTTTTTCTATGCAAAATATACTTGTGATAAATTCTAATCTTATCACACCTGTATAGTACAGCATTAACTTAAAATGCAGTCACCCATTTAAATATATTATTTAAATGAATTAACACTAGAACTCCAAAACACATGAAATACTGTGGCCTTCAAAAATGGTACACAGCACAAACCCATCCCATGATTTTTTCAGTCTGTCAAGGAAGGCATTATGCTTGTCTTCCTTCTGAGTCAGAATTAGAAAAGATTTCCGTGATGGAAAGATTTAGACCTTTTCATCATAAGAATACTTCAAGAGCTGTTAACCCACTATGTATCAAATGACACCCCATATGTATCCAGTGACATTAGCATTCACTGTTTGTTATTCTTTCAGACAATGCACATTTATTTTCTCTGTCAATATTGGCTACTCCTCCACACACACACAAGATTAGGGAGAACATAGTGACATATAATTAAGGATCTACACTTCCAGACAGCCATTGCACTCATTGAGTGACTTGAAAAATATTTATACAATTAATTATATGCTTTTTAAATCAACCGTGAATATTGGGTTTGAAGTATAGGAATGACTAGCTGTCCATTTTGCAATATTTTTTCCTTGTAAGTATACTGATTGGCTTGATTTTTTATTTTAATTTTTTTGTTTGTTTTTCTAGCTGGGGCTGAGTATTCCTGATTGTGTGTGCTTGCATGTGTAAGTGTATATGTGTGCTCCAGTCTCAACTTCAGGGTATAATTCTGGAGGAAGTAGTTTGCCTTTCATATATAAACATGACAACTATGACCACCTTATAAATACGTTACTGCCATTATCTGCCTGCTTATTAATAATCAAACCATCACTGCTTAGCATGAATTATAAGAACTTTAACGGATCAGCAGGTGTTTAGCAGCTGTAAAATTGTGGTTCAAAGCCTCAGGACAGCTTTTTAAGATGAATACTGCTTTAATTTTACAGTGCCCCCCAAAATATTAAACTGCGCAATGATAGAATCAAAACCAAAATAAAATGTTGCGTGAAAATCGCTCATTCTTTTCCATTTCTCATTGGTCATCCCTCAGTATATTCTCTGAAACCAGAAGTAACGACAGGTAGTAGAAGTTGTTATGACTCTCTGCGCTTGGAAGTGCAATGAAGATGAGAATGTACTCAACAGTGTAGCTGTTATTTCCTGGTGATGGCTCTAACTTTAGTTAAGGAATGTTTCATTTTTTTCTGCCACGTAATATATTTAGCTATTAAAATGTACTTCCTGATTTGTGGCAGGAACAATAAAGTAAATAACTATATGGGAGGGGGGGGTCATATCACTGAGCATGGAGCTAACATGTTGCCATGCACATTAGCTATGTTGCTGTTCAGATGACAGATCAGATTCCTGAGAACAAACCGGAAGGCACAAATGCCTAATTTCCTGGATGAACTTAGGTCAGTAGTTCTTTCATACTAAATCATCTTAAGTATTGCATTTTAAGGTTGTTAATTGGAAATTATTCTTGGCTTGTACGTGGTGTTCCTGGATCTAGTATGTCTGAGGTAGATTCTGCATTCATAGCAGAAAAATGCACTTTAGTTGTGAAGCCTGCATCCAGTGCTGTAGCAGGCAGTATTTGAATACAGACAAAGGGTACTTCTGCATGAAATCTGGGCAAAGTCAAATATAATTGGGGGGGGGGGGCTAAATTCTAGAACAAATTTCACAGCCTGCATCCAGTGCTGTAGCAGGCAGTATTTGAATACAGACAAAGGGTACCGCTGCATGAAATCTGGGCAAAGTCAAATATAATTGGGGGGGGGCTAAATTCTAGAACAAATTTGACATATTGCTCTTATAAACTTGGCTGCTTGAATCATGTTATCTGCATTTTCTGACATATATGAAATTCAAATGCCTGTCATTATTTATTGACCATGGTATTTAATGATGTGCCAGAAAACCACAATTTTTATGAAAAACAGACCCAAAATATGAGGCAAAAATCTGGATAGTTGAGAGGTATGACACAGAAGACACTGCTCAATGAATTCCAATGTGATCAGAGGTGTTAGAAATCTAAGCAGCTGTATGTCCACTCTTTGCATGGCAGTTGTTTTTTTCTTACCAATATGTAAGTGTTGTATACTTCAGTCATAAATACCTGCTAATTGGAAAGCAATGAGTTAGAGCGGCTTCCTCAAGTATGGAGCATGTCTTTGGTGGATGGGAATGTAAACATTTTGTGGGATATGCTGTGCTTTGGGGAAACTGCAAAACTTTCATACTTTCTGAAAACTGAATATTGGTACAGGTGTGTTCATGCCTTACAGCAAGAGGTGTTCCGGATTGATCCTTGGCTGAGGTGCCTTCTGTGCGAAGTCTGCATGTCCTCCCTGTAGTTGTGTGGGTTTCCTCCGGGTGCTCCGGTTTCCTTCCACATCCCAAAGACATGCTGTAGGTGGATTGGACACTCTAAATTGGTCCTAGGTGTGAGTGCGTGTGTGTGCCTTCTGTGGAAGGTTGGGCACTGGTCTGGCAACTCGACACCATAAAACTCCACTGCCAATCATGAGTGGACAGGTGATCTGCTGTGGTGACCCCTAACCAGGAAAAGCCAAAAGAAGAAGAAGAAAGCACAGATGTGTTCACATATACAGGACCATGTTCTTCATACTGGTTGATTTAGTACATGCATGTAAAAATAGCCTGCAGGAGAGATCTGATGCCTTGCTGGTCTTTTCATAAGTGAGGACTGTATTACCCTATCTTTGGGTGCATGTCATTGTATCATTGCCTTTTGATCAATAATAGGGTTTTAATTGTGGGTAGCTTACCAGACATATTCTCTATGCATGGGTATCACTGCTTTGCTGAGTTTTCTCACGAGGGAGCCTTTGGAATACTTGGGCTGAGTCTTACAGTATAACCTTCCACCGTCTGTGTGCCTTTCTTATTCTATTCCTGTTTATGTACAACTTGGAGTTTAAGGCCGGTTATTGCAGAGGGAAAAACTGTGATACCTGTGCTATGTGAGAGTTCAATTCAGCTTTCAGATGTATTGCAGATTTCTGTTACAGTGCGTCTACTGTTAAAGAAGAAAAAAGCCATATCTTGAATGTACTCTTGACATCTTGTCTATAAATTTTTGTGTGTGGCAAGGACTAACATTACTAGCTATAATCGGATCGATGAATGTGTGCTTAATGTAAGCAAACCAAATCTGATATTCTTTATTTATTTGTAGGGGCCTGGTATTGATTTCCCTCTGAACTGATCATGCATTTTGCATCAGGGAATATAAAGACCAATCCAAAATTAATAGTTTTAACAATTATAGGAGACTGGTCAGTAACGTACATTAAAATGATAAGACAACACTTGACCCACTCTGAACTGATCAGGCATCTAGCAGCAGGGAATATAAAGACCAATCCAAAATTAATAGTTTTAACAATTATAGGAGACTGGTCAGTTGTACATTAAAATGATAAGACAACACTTGACCCACCTGTCCATCAGAGACAGATAAGAAGAGACTGTCCCAGGAGTTGAAATTGAGTTTTACATTTAGCTGGATAACAGATTTAGGCCACTACCAGGTATTCTGCAGACAGAGGGTTGCTTGGCTTTCATTAAGCTGAAAATTCAGACTCTAGCTGAATTATGGGCTTGTGTTGAAATATGTGCAGCCTATGAAAGAATGCTTGAGATCCAGGGTATAAATTAATGAATAATGATACCACATCAACAGAAATGCAAGTGAGCTGATTATATTCCCTATATATCTGCCTTTGTACTAAAGTCTGAGATGTACTGGTGACTTGTGGACTGCAACACAGAACGTGCACTGTTGCAATGGAGCCATTTTGCAATTGCAGTGAAACAATTTGCAGTTTTGGGATTTGAAAAATTGGATCATTTTAGAAATGGTAGAAATGTTTGTCTTAATCTCCTCCTCCGGTCTAACACTCCAGCAACAATGTCCTCTCCCAGTAATATAAATTTTAGAAAATTATATTAGATAAGAGCTACTGGTAGTACAATATCATCATGTTTTACTTTAACTTGAAGCAGATTCCATTTTATAAACGTATAACTTAGGAATTGCAGGATGAATAAGGATTGTATAGGCTGCTAGTTTTATGATGTTTTATGGCTCTGTGACATAGCTTTAGATAAAGAAAGAAAAATGCTGAATTTCAAAACATTCCAGAAAAGTATCAGAAACCAAAGCAAAAAAGCTCATATAGTGTGCAAAACTTTGAGAAAATTTGAGTATCATCCTTAAAGTTCTGTTAATTCAAGCCCCGGCTCCACTTTTGAAGGCTATAGTTCTTACTTTGTTGTGTATTATTGCATGATTTTTGTAGTATGTAGAGATTTATTCTCTGAAAATGTCCATAATCTTTCATTTTGGAATGAATTTGCAGTAGTTGAGAACAAGTGTTTAATAGTACAGTGGATCCACTGCCTCTCCTACAGAGGCACCTCTGCAGAGATGAGCAAGGAGCCACATAAATTCAAATGTTAGGAATGAAATAATAACAGTATCTTTTCAAATTAAATGATACCAATGCTTATGAATATAAAGCCGTTGCCTAAATACCCATCTGTTACAGGCAAGGTAGAACAAATTCTCAACTAAAAGCAGGAAATTGTGGTATTAAAGATTAAGAACAGCCTGGTTGAAGCACATGTACTGAGAAGTTTTTCTAATGTTTTCAAGTGTTTTTTTTTTTTTTTTTTTGTTTTGCTTATTTTAAACTCCACATTAAACCTAGGCAACTACTTTAAATTTGTTGCAGATATAGTCATTTTGGTACTTTTTTTTTTTTTTTTTTTTTTTTTTTTACAGTTAGGCTAAAACCGCTGGCTTTGTATTGTGAACAGTCAGCTGGTCATTAATACTATCGGACTGCAACCTCCCTTCTAATTAATCGAAGTGTTCTCGCTATGAGTTTACACTTTTTCCGCTTTTTGCATTAAATTTACATTTCAGTTAAAATCACTTACATTGTGCTTTTATAGCTGACTGGCTGTTTGTGTGTTTAATAGATCCCATATTTTGTTACATAAAGTGTTCTCATTTGTTGATTAAAGATCATCACCGCTTATTTTGATAAGTGCTTTCCCTGTGACATTCACTTGTTTTCCTACGTTTGCAGCTTAATCTTAAATTACAGTACAGTTTCAGTTGGTTTTCTACTCTGGATTAAAGTTCATGATAGCAGTAGTGGTTATTCAGTAATGGGAAATAATTTGGTGCCATTTCTGAGGGGTGGACGTTACTTGTTGGAGTTGTAACTGCTTTCTTATTGGTTTCACTTGGGTTAATACTGCCAGGCAGCACTCAATGTCACATTGTGTTCAACAGACACAGCCGCTTTCTCTTTCAAATTCTCTTGGGAATCCATGTTAACTTCACCTCCCAATTATAGCTGTATAAATCACAGTGTAAAGAAATGCTACATCATCACATATCTAAAGGTGACGTCCTAGCTAGTGTAGACCAATTTAGTTACTCCTTGCCTGGTTTTGGTGCTTGAACCTCTTTTTTTATCAACATTTACTAATGTACCACAAATCAATACCATAACGAAGAGGCAAAATTATATTATGTTCACCTTTGCCTGCCAAACTGACCTTATAGGTAGGCTAGACTAGAATATTGACACAATATGGTTAACTTAGTGCTCAAAAGATGAATTAATCTTTGTCTACTATTTTTATTGAACACATACAATACATTTAATCCAGGATTAGAAACATTACCATATTCTCCTGTTCTTCCCAGGCACACCTCATGCCCTTGATCAAAGTGGAAGGTCAGCAAACTAGTCTCCCCTTTTTTTGTAAGACTTGGCACTTGGTGTACTCAGGTAATGTAAGAATTGCTTGATAATCACGGACAATGATCTTTTACTAATCTCCTCACTGTTTATTTGTGAGATAAGTACCTATCCAGATAAGAGACCACACTGCCACAATTGAACCCTTCCTGTGAGCATCCTTCACCTTCATCACAATCAAGTATGCGAAATAATGATGCACTGAGGCACTAAAAAATCCTTACCCAAGCTGCAACAGACCAAAAGCTGCAAGTTCTTGCACTAATATGGCACTTCAACATCTAATTAGTGATCCTAGATTAATTAACCTAAGCAGTCTTCAAACACAAATAGAAATGCACAAGTAATTAGTTACTCAGTAGTTAGGTGCACAGATTCTACACTCATGACATTGGACAAAATCAGGGTGATGGTGAACTCTCACTCAGGAGCCAGAATAGCACATACATATATATATATATATATATATATATATATATATATATATATATATATATATATATATTTAATATATGAATATTGCATGGTGCTGGCTCATCTTGGGGTAAAGGACCTGGAATGTAGAATCTTGGAGATATGAAAAGAGACATCATAAAGCTCTCATTGCATGTCACAAATGCAGGAAAGACCATAGTATTGAGTAGAATCCTTCCAACACCAGGAAAGTTGACAAATTGTAAGAAAAATGTCTGGCTTTAACAATTGGATAAATACCTGGTGTCATTCTAGGGGAATCTAGTATGTGCCAGCATGGAATGAGATTCTTGACATCCATTCTTACTTCACTAGGGATGGTCTATAACTTTCATTCCAATATATGCACAAACTGAGGAAACCTTTTGGAGCCCCCCTTTTGCGTTTTTAGGCATGGTCCAGCTGAGGAACCTCCCAACCTAATTTTCAAAACATATCAACAAGCAGACCACATCACTGTGGTTCCACTTAATGGTAGAAGTGTAAACAACAAACTGCCAGACGTTGTCCCCGCCCCTCCTGAATTTGGAGCACATCAATATTTTATTGTAAGTGTTATGCTGACTACTCATTTAAACCTGACGGAAACTGTTCTGACATATCCATATTTGCTAGAGACCATATCATCTTGAGACTGATGCCTAGAGATATACAATAGCATATAGAGAGCCATATCTTACTATGCAAGATCAGCTATCAGAAAATAACATGCTACAAAACCCTTTCTGTGTCTCCAGAAAATCAAACAATTTTCCTAAATGTTATATGCAAAATCCCCGTAAGTGGAAACACTGTTATCCTAGGTGATTTTAACTACCCAGTAATTAAGTGGAAGATTTATTTAATCAGCACAGGATATGCTCAAAAATTCTTAAATTTTATAAACAAAAACTTCCTGGACCAGATTGTTAAAGAATATACTTTAAGAACAGAATATAACTGACCAGGCTTTGTGTCTGTATGTACCATCTCCAAGGTATCCCCCTCACTTGTCAAATTAAACCACAGACTAATAACCTTCTTCATCAGAAACCAGTATCACAGAATCCAAAGCTTTCAGACATACAAGTCACCTACAATTCTGTGATGAAGGCCCTAAACTGAAGTAAAATAGTATTGCCTATTATGTTGATATTGCAAAGAATAATTCAGAAACGTTTTCTTGCACTGGACACGTTCCTTAAATTGGCAGTCCCACGTAGGTGAAGCAAATGATGAGGTCTAAAAGCAAATTAGTGCAGTGGTCCTCAAGCATTAATAAGTAAGTAATAAAAGGAAGAAACTCCTAAATTAATATAGCAGAACAAATGCCTGCCCCCCCCCCCCAATTAAGGAGAACATCAAACAGCAAGATAAGATAAAAAGGACATAAAAAAAACCAAAAGCATTCATGAACTCAGGCTAGCTATAGAAGGCAAATACCACTGCTAATCTTTTTTTAGTGATGTCATAAAAATAACACCCAACATTGTTCCAAGCTTACTCATAATGGTGCTAACTACTCTGATCCAGTAAAATTTGCCGATATACTGGCTAATAAATTCAGTGCCAGCTTCAGCTAGAGACATCTATTCCAAACCCACTTGATCTTGATGGAATCAATGAAACAGCATGTAATGAAAATACTCTGTAAAAATGATGAATACTTCCCCCACTGGCCTGAGTACACCTGGTTGTTTAATAACACTAAGCAAGCATTAGTGGACCCTCTTCTCATCCTTTCTAGTCTGAGCCCAGCTTCTGTGATGCCCTTCCACAGACCTGTCAGTTTAACAAGTATTTTATGTATAGTAATGGAAGGTATCGTAAGTGACCTAATTAACCATATCGAAAATCTTATCAAACTTGAACCACCTCCTCCCCATTAAGTTTTGCTTTTTCGAGGATCGATCTAATGAACTGTGTAAATTTCTTTGATAAAGTTAGTAGACTATGGACAAGCTGTTGACACAGTGTACCTTGACCTTGCAGGGCATTCGACACTGTAAAGCATGCACACTTAAACATTTGAAGGAGCTCAAATTGACCAGTATGTGATTAGGTGAATAACCAACTGGGTTAGAGCTGAGACTTCCATAGTAAGAATAGGGGGCAAGTCCATAGGTCACCCACGTGCTATTACTGAAGTTCCACAGAGATCTGTGCTGAGACTTCTGCTGTTCAGCATTTACTTCTCCGATCTGCACTTCTCAAATTAAGATGTTTGGTAAGCAGAGTTTGCAGAAGATTGTAAGCTGGGAGTTTTTGTTAAGTCCTCCCTGTGAAATACATGCACTCCAGCATGAGTTTACACCTTTTAAATAGCTGGTGTACAAAAACTGAGCTCAGGTTCAGTGCTAAAAAGTGCAGCATTGTATCATTAGGTAAGCCACCCCCCCCCTCCCCAGCTCAGCTTATTGTATGTCTAATGCATCACTTCAAAATGAAAAAGTTTGTGAAATACTTGGGCACATGGGTGGATAGGTATCTTATATTTCACAATCACATTGCAACAGTTATTGTGAAATCCTTTTGCATTGACAGCTCATAACAAAATATATTTCATCCATATAAAAAAGTCTTTATCTTCTTGTACTTTACTCAGTGATGGGTTTAAACAAAGTGCATTGCCCTCTTTGGAGTATACCTTACTAAAAATATCAAGCAATTGGAAAGACCCCGTACATTTTTAGCTAAAAAGATCAGGGGTCTTAAATAATCTAAACTACAAAGAAAGACACAAGGTGTTATCCCTATATTCCATTTCATGTAGATTTCTTAGGGGAGACCTGCATCTTAGTTAAAGGGCTATAAGAGAGCCAGTGGTCAAGAACTCTTGTACCCCAATAAATAAAACAGTCTAGCTAATGCTAGGGCAAGAGAACTAAAGCTATTCCAGCAAAAAAATAAGACTAAGAGTAGGAAAAGAATCGTCATACAGTGGGTACTACTATTCAGAACCTCCCTCTCCACGCTAAGCAGTGTGATACATGATCTGAATTTAAAAACGAGCTAAGCTGGATGGGTGTCCTAAATCTCCCCGGTATGACTGGCCTGCCCCTTCGTGAAATGAAAGGCAAGGCTTTATTGTGGGTAGTGGAAAAGCAGAAATGGCCTTAAGGCTAAGTTGTCTGGTAACTCCTGCGATCCTACATCTGAACAAAGCGATTATATGATGACTATTGATGAAGCACAAATGTCATACCAAAAGTGTGGTAAATTATTTTCTGTAAAAGAGCATCCAAAGCCCTTGTTGTGTAATTTTTCTATTGCTAGGCAGATGGAATTGATATGTCAGCTCGTTTCACTTGCTCCTGCCTTGTGGCTCTCCTACTAGAGTATTCATTGCTTGCATGTTGTACCCAGCACATTCCTAGAATCAGTCCTTATTGTGCCAGAAGAAAGTATTTTTGTGCAATAAATTGTTACATACTTAAGGATGCTTAGTTATCCTGTCTTGTAAGTTGCAGCATAGAAATATACATATAAAACTTCCATTTTAAGAGACCGCTACAAATTATAGTCTCATGCACCAGTGTTCTTTCCATCAGTATTTAACAAGTAACAAAATTAAAAATAATGATTATGTGGCCAGAAGAGACTGTAGAATAGTAAGTGGATGTGAATGATCGGAATGTGTGTGTGTGTGTGTGTGTGTGTGTGTGTGTGAGAAATATAGAGTAAGAGGCCTGGTTCCCTGTTTGTCACGTTTTTCAGGCATTCTGATCAACTTGCAATCTATTGTTATCCGTTTCTTTATATTTTCTTTGGCTCCATCACATTTGCAAAAGCGATCCTAAATTATTTGGTGTGGTAAATTTGTTTATGCAGCCCACTTTTACATATTACATTGTGTACATGACTGATTTACTGTGGGGTGGAGGCTTTCTATACAAATGGCACATTTTGTGCCATAGTGAATTCAGGGGTAACAAACTTAAAAAACAGAGAACCTTTACTGGGTCTTTCAGGTGGTCAAGCAGTAAAATGTTTGCTGTCAGAAGAGGCCCATCTCCATGCAGGGTGACTGTATTTGACTTGTAAAGTGGTTGCATTGCATATCCCTGATGAGCACAACCAACTGTATATGTAAAATGTTGGAACAGAACAGCCTGTTTTATTGTTTTTTGCCAATAAATAAGTAAGTAGAATATTATATTCATAAATTAGCAGAACATATTCTAAGAATTAAGCCATCACGAAAATGGAGAAAGGAGATTCTGCTGATAGGGATGACTGCAATTAGGGGTACAGAGAATAGACAAGGTGGGGCTGGAATTTACTGGAGAAAGCTGGCAAAAGAACCAAGGTATTGGGGGCAAATAAATAGAGAGGGAAAGGAAGCAGAATGGGAAGAGGCCAAGAATTTATTTGGACTGCATGCTAGAGATTGCCTTCCCTATCAAAGATTGATATAAGGGTATAGACAAAGAGAAATAGCGGGATCCTAAGTGAAAGGTTGGCACTTGCAGAGATTTTAGTAGAATTTAGAACAGCAGCTACTGTAAAAAAAAAAATAATAATAATAATTAGAGTGTATAAAATACTGTATGATAACTATACAAATCAATCAGAGGAAGTTAGGATTGGGAAGAGATATTGAATAAATTCACAAAGAAACAATGAGAGATATATGTATGTCTCCCAAATATGCAACAAAGTCTAAAATATTTAGGATCCTTGCTTGGAAGTGTTTACATAGGTATTTTTATCCCCAAGTAGACTCCAAAGAATTTTTCCTTAGGTAGATAACAAATGCTGGAGATGTGATGGGGAAGAAAGAAGCACTTGGGAACATATTTTCTGGGAGTGTAGTGAGTTGACAGACTTTAAAAATTCCCTGCAGACTACTCTGTAAGAAGTGCTGGGTAAGACAATTGGTATAACTAAGGAAATTATTTTTGAGCTTTAATACAGAATCAGAATTGCCTAGACACAGTAAGGCCTTGCTGAGTCTAATTATGGTGGCTGCTAAAAAAAAAAAATCAATTACTAGAAAATAAAATCAAAGTCTAAACCATCTGTACTAGAAGTAGTGGATGTAGTAACAGAGATAAAACTGGAATTGGGATATTTAGAAAAGGGTAGGATCATAGCTGTGGTGGTGGTGCTGCGGTAGCATTGTCGCCTCACAGGAAGACGTCCTGTTCGATTCTCATCTAAAGCGTCCTCATTGTGGAGACATGCGTGAATGGCGTACCTTTGTTGAAGGTTGTGCGTCAGGCCTGGCAAGTCGGTACGTAAAAATCTACTGCCAATCATTAGCAGACCGGAGTTCCGCTGTGGCGACCCCTAACCGGGAAAAAACGAAAGATGCAACAGAAAAGGGTAGGAGCAAATCACATAGAAAAAAATGTGAATTGAGGGGACAATACATGCAGAGGAGAAATGAGGTTTAAAAAAGACGGGATTTAAATGAGCCGTATAATGTTTGACAGTGATGGAATGGTTATAAGTGATGTATAATGTTTGCAACTAAAATTATGTCAATATGGTTTGATTTCATTTATATAAATGTATGATTGCCTATGTTATAAGTGCTAATTTATTAAAGAGGTTTTTTGATTAAAAAGAAAACAAAGAAGTATTTGAGTAACTCTTGTTAGATGATTGAATCAAGAGGTATTAAGGAATATGTAGTACTTGACTAAAAAAAGGAGATTTAAATGACTGTTTAATAGTATTTTAATGGGGGCATAGTAATGAATTTTTCCCAAACACAATATTGAGACCTGCATGATAGAAGGGTACTAACATTTGCCATTTATTGGAAATAAATTAAAGGACTTCATGGCTCTTTTAGACAGATGAGGGAAGTGTGAAAGCTGTGGTAAAATAAATAGACTTATGAAATTGGAACTAGAGAGAGTAATGAAAGTTGAGGAAACCTGCATTTGAATGTTGTAGAGAAGAGGGTACAATTCGGTTTTAAACTGGACTCTTTACAGTATGCCCCCCCCCCTTCCATGCTGAGATAGACTGATGTCTGTTCCAGTATTCTCTGTCTGTATAAGATGGGTACAGCACCTAGTCTGGGAATCAAACTACCAATGACTTTTCCAATGGGTTTAAGAAATACAAACCTGAAGAATAGAAGGCATGACGTTGCTTGATTGTTACTTATAGAAACAGGCAAATGTAACGGATGTTTTAGAACCAGATGCAATCATGTCATGGGCAGAGTTAAATCAGCAATAAAAAGAGGCATACCAATAAAGTCGGCATGGTAAAACTCTTAAAGGCACAGTGGAATACTTTACACAGACAGAAAGCGGACTTGATCGTTATGAACTAGTGATAGTAAACAGTAGCCATTTACTGTAAATGGAACGGATACTGCTTATCAAACCAGTGCTGAGAGATGCGATTAGTTGGGTATAGTTAATGTTTCTAATCCAGGACAAACCATTTTAACTAACCATGCATTTTGTCAGAAGCACTGAGCAGTCTGTAGCAAACTTTGTTTTATGCAAAACACAGCATACTGTAGAGACTGAAGGAGGAAAGGCGTTTGATGCAGTGGACAGCAAATGTGGCGATATTTGCAGTGATAAGAAATGTAATGTGGTAGGGATGGGACTAGAGAATTACTTTTCTCATTAGTTTATAGTTGTGAAACCACAGACTCACAGAAGAACAATTTGTAGATGACACTGGATGCCTGTTTCATTGAAACTCCCTAAATTGCCCTAATCCAGTCTGGTCTTACAGATAGATGATTATGATAAATAAAGTGGTAGAGGTGGTGAATACCCCTGCTTTGGGATTTAAACTTGAACCATGTTTTCCTATACAGTTTCACTGAAATAGGCTTTTCCTGAAATTAGCCCCCCCTCATCTACCAAATATTTATTCAATAAGTCTTTGCAGAAATAAAATGCCAGTTAACTCACAGACATGTAACAAAACAGGATATTCCTCAAAAATTAAATTTTCATGTGTTTATACCAGTTTTATATATGAAAGAAGTACAGCTCACAATTCTAATTGTTCATTTAACAAATGATTGGCCTTCGAGTGAAGGTTCCGCTATGAAAAATGCACACTTTGTTGTGTCTTTCGGATTTTCCCGGTTAGGGGTTGCCACAGCGGAACTCTGGTCCGCTAATGATTGGCAGTTGATTTTTTATGTGCTGAGTTGCCAGCCCTAATGCACAACCTTCAACGAAGGTATGCCCATTCACGCATGTCTCCACGCAGAAGAGGCTCTAGCTGAGAGTCGAACCAGTCAGCGTCTTACTGTGAGGCGACGCTACTGCAGCACCACCACCGCGGATATGAAAAATGCACACTAAAAATGTTAAATGTATTTGTTAATGTATGTAGGTGGGTACAGCTAAAGTGTAATGTTCTTCTGCTTTCTTTTCAGTCCTTCAACATTTTACTATTAAGGCAGAGCTACAGTTAAATTACATATAAATCTGTGAATGCTGCTGATGTAAATAAAGCAGAGTTACAAGGCATTTCATATTCCTCTGAAGCTCTGATCTGAGGTGTAGCTGAGAGAACAAGGGCATATGTGTCAAGGCAGGACAAAAAAAGATGAAATGGACATGCAGGCCAAAGGAGCATAATTCATTTTTGTAATTGGATAAGATGTAGTTGTAGAAGTGGGTAAACGTATTTGTTAGCATGAATAGAGCTGAGTGAGGCATTCAGTGAATTGAGCTTAGGACTGTGCCTTTCCCCAAAGTTAAAGAAAGTTGTGAAGTTTTTTACTGAAACATGAAGATACCTTCACACATTTCATTCAGTATTAATTTGTGAGGCACAAATCTTTAAAATTGTAAGATCTTATCCTTCTGCAATTTGGTTCTCTTTCGCAAAGCCTTTACCTTGATTGCAATCTCTCAGAAAAGAAAAAAAGATAGCAATTAAACCTTCAGTGCTTGACATATTTGCAACCCATCTGTCTGCTGTAGGACATTAATAAAGACAAAAAAAAAAAATCTCTACCTGCTGTTTACAGCCTGCATTTTACTGTGGAAAACATTTTCTGTGATGTAATAGAAATGGTTTTAAATGGGAAAAGATGCAAATGAAACACAATTCTTAACTGGCTAATACATATTTTTTTAAATTGAACATACTGTATGATTTTTCTGATCTATATTGATTCTATTGTCCTTCATTTTAGCAGTTTTAATTTTTCATCTGTTTTTGCCTTTCAATTTGGGGAACAATTTATATGATGAATTATCTGTGGGGGGACATCTGTTGAAGAACCAGCTACACAGTGGGAGGGACTACATAAGATTATTTATTATAATCTTATCTTAGTAAAGCACACTTACTTAAAATAAAAACGTGTATTAGAAAGAGAACACTTTGAGTACAATAACAAAAGGTAGAGCTGCTAAACAACTTTTTGTGTATATTTGCTTTGCTAATTCTTAGTTTGTTTCTCTGTGGCATAACTTTGTCTCTTACAAGTATCTGTATTACTACTTTATTTGTGTGTTTTTGTTATCAGGGAAATTCAGCTCTGTGCTGTTTAGCTATATTACATCTGGAATGTAACAATGAATCCTTTATTTAATTTTGTGATGGTAAGTTATTCCAAATTTGTGGCTGTCTCAGTGAAGGAAATGGTTTTCCTTTTTTTCCTGATATTAAAATTTACTGTTTGTAGTCCTTTGTCATTGTTTACTTAATGTGTTACACATATGTGTACATATTCTCACAAAAGCAGCAGAACACTCGGGTAAAGAATGCAGATTATAAATGTTGCATATTTCATGGAGCATATCTTTTGTTTCATAACATATATTCCTTCTACTAGACTTTGCTCAGATGTGTGTAATAATAAAAATAAACTGTTTTATTTTCTCAAGATTACTGCATTGTATTTAATTTGCCATGTTCCCAAGTTGTGAAACTGAATTTATAGAAATATTTACTTAAGAAAAGTGATGAGAATATTACGATGAGTGTTAACTGTGTGCAACATATTAACTGCATGAATAGAATTCCTAAAATGGTATGACTTTGTAGAATTTTTATGTCTGTCTTGTATTATTGCATAGCATTTGATGTTGAAAGATGTGCCCTTTGAATTATACCAGGAACTATGATTAGTTCAGCACTTGTGGGACTCCTCATTTAAAAATAAGTGAATCTCTGAAGAGAATGCCCCTTTGTCACTAGTCTGTAACTTTTCAGTGCATCTTTGAGTACTCTTCAGAAATGTAATTAATATATTAATGAATTGTGATGGAAATAAACACAACTGCCAAGCTAATTGCAAGTCTTTCATTCAGTGATATTGTGCAGTTTTCACTTGATTAAAAATAGACCGTGTCTAATAGGAGGATAAATTGAGCATTAAGACTCAGTTGAACCACTCTTATCTCCTGCTGAGAAATTCTGTCTGATAATTTTTGGAAGGAGAGGAAGTCAGGTGCATTGGAAGGTGATTTGCTGTAAATAAAGCAGAACTAACTGTATTCATATTGGTGTCTGTTGTGTGTTTCTTAACCTTTTCATTTCAGTTTATTAAATGCGCGTTTTTTATGCCATGGCAGAAATCTACCGCATTTATGTTGGGTCATATTTTATTTCAGTCAGTAGAAGTCCGAAATTAAAGGAATTATTGTTTATGATCGTACCAGTCATGTAATAGCACTACATAACATTCATACTCTGCCTGGAAATACTGTCTGCTTAAGTGACTTGCTCAGAGTCCCACAGTTATGTAGTTAGAGGCCAAAGGAATCAAACCCTGAACTGCAAAAATCAGCTGGTTAACAGCTCCTAGTCATAGCCTGATGCTTTAATTGCCAGACCAAGTAGATTACAGCATGATGACCAGACTTTTTTATGAGTGGAAAAACAGAAAATTGCCAAAGGAGTTATTACAATTCACGAGGCAGAAAAAAATCACTTAAATTTTAAATGAACAACAAGCTGTTTCTGAGGGCACAGTAAGTAAGTACTCCTTAAAGAATGAAAAAACTCCATTCCACTCTACTTTGTCCCACAGGGCTACGTCATACATTCTCTTTTGTCTCTACATTTACCAGTTCACTCACTCTATCAGTGAATACTTGCAGACAAAACTTTAAATCTGACCTCACTGCAGCACCTTCACACATTGGGCAAACTTTACAAATCCATGATTGTTGGCATTTCTTTAAAACTGTTTCACATTCCCAAAGACTGTCAAGTTTCCACAGTCTCTTTTATTAAAAGGTGAGACTGCATTTCAAATAAGTTTGTTTACTTCACCTCTTCTCCCAGTAGTCCACCATCCTGGACATTCTGTGCTCCAGATTTGCATCCTAACTTAAAGCAGCTTGTTGTATTTCACAGCTCTGTCTAGCTAGCCTTATGCAACACTCTTACAAAGGGGTATCCATTCCTCATTACAAGTATTTTCTTCCTGGAGGACAATGAAAATGTAAAGATTACATAAGGCTATCGTTTATGTTTTTGCAGAGTTACATTTTAAACAGTAACAAAAGTGTATTAAAAAAAGATACAGTAGGATAACAGAGCTGGGTCTCCAGGTGGGAAAATAAACCCATCCATCCACAACCCTTTTCCCCAATTTTGCACATGGGGTTGGGGTGTCACTTTAACAGTGACAATATTATAGAGACGCAGTTCTCACCATTGGGTGGCTAGTCCTGCAGTGGTTGGTCTTAAAACACACACACACACACACACACACACACACACACACACACACACACACACACACACACCCCCCAATGGCCAATTTAAAATGTCTACTCCACTTACTATATGTCTTTGGAATGTGGGTGGAAACCAGAGCACACAGAGATCCTGCAAGAACACAGGGAGTACATGTAGACTCTGCTCAGAAGGCACTCCAGCCGAGAATTGAACTGGAGAACCTCTTGCTATGACATGAATGTCCTATCCACTGTGCCACAGTGCACAATGCCAATGAGGAAATTAAATGTTAATATACAAGTGTGCTTAGAAAGAAAACTGATACTGTGATATAAAGAAAATAACAAGGGAATTCTGCAAAACTCTGTTAAACAGAAAGTTAGTGTTTGGAACATATCATTTCTGATGTGAAATCTAGTCCTATTAGTAAATCAGAATTTTAATAGGAATGTTAAAACCATGATAAATATAGTTATCAGACTACTTGGTTAGAACAAAGGAAGAAATTACAACACCTTTTACAGAAACAGTGGTAATTTTAATGCAGTTCTAGGTGGATATGTTAGTCTGATTATTGCCTCTAAGTAATTACTGTAAGCGTTCAGAGTAAGGAAGCTAAGGTGTTTAGAATGCTTCTGGAATCATAAAATATGCAGTGCTCTGTGTCCAGTATGACCTTCCAAGCGTGGTCCAGACCCTGTCCCAGCTTCATAATGCACAGAGTATTCTTTCCTGTCTGAAGAGAATGCACCTTACTCTGGCCTAAGAGGGCAGTAGCTAAGGGTGTACTGCAAGGCATCCTATGTAGAGGCTTACTGATTTTAATTTTGGTGCAGCCCTAATTCCTTTTCAAGTTAGCATGTATGACCATTGTGGGGACCCTGTCGTCACACTACAGTGCTGAACCTTTGTCCTTTTTGGTATCGTTTATATCTCCTGTGTCCAACACAGCAGATAGCGACTTCCGTACAGGAAATGTATGTGCTCAGGTACTGATGTCTGATGGAATTCACCAGTAAAGTCTCTTCTTGCTGTAATTCCTAACTGCAGAGATGATGGAGCTACTGGACAGCACAAGTGGCCCAACTTCTTTACCCAAGAAAGAGCTTATCAGGATTGATCCTGCTGTCACAGCTAAGCCTTAAGTGCGGTGCGGTCACTGGCATACTGTCTCTTTCTTTCAGCTGATGATGTTTTCAGGCAGGGTTTGGTTATGTATATGTTTGGTGATTATGGGCTGGCTGCTGCAACACTGGAAAATGACAGGTAGAAAAGCTGAATTCAGACAAATGTCAAGAAATTACCTAAGGGTGGACTATTAAGTCATTATCCTGAAGTATAAGCAGCTGTGCAAGTAATAACAATGGACTGGTTACAAGATTTTTGACATGTTACAATTTTGAGCGGCATTATTGAGACTTTCTAACTAAAGCATGAGATATTATGCTAAAGTGTAGGATACAGGGTGATACTGGAAATGGCGGATAACCTTTTTGGATTAAGATGTTGTGCTGGGTTTACAAGATAAAGCTTGGGGTATGGTACTGTGGCACACTGACAGGCTAATCCTTCAGAACTGGGACAGTAGTTTGTAAACGGGCTGAAGCTTGAGCTATGGTGTACTCATAGGATGGAGAGTGGGATATGGTGGGGGTGATGTTCTCACAGGGGAAAGCTTGGAATGTGATATTTGCTTGTACATATGTTTCTTCAAAACTTTTGATTTGAAAATCAGTGTGCAGATACAAATGTTCATATTTGTATTCATATTTTTATAAATCCTGCATGTGTAACTGTACCTAGAACTGTATATGCCAGCCATTTATTATAGAGTCGGACAAAGTGCAGACACAAATGTGTTCTGTATTATGTGGCAGTTTCCATACTGAGCTAATGTTTTTTGTCTATTGCATGCACCTTTCATACTGCTGTACAACATGAGTGCACAAATTCTGTGTTGTGCTGTAATGATGCATAACAGTAAGTTTGTACAGCTATGTTCTGCGTATTCCTGTATTATGATATGTTTATGACTTTGTGCTCGAGTCGAGGCTGAAAAAGGTCAAATGAAGAGTCCACCCACAAGTTTGTCAAATATAAATAGATAACCATCATGTGTATTGTGAGATAGTTTTACACATATAAAAGTTAACAACATTTTTTGTTTCTTCTGCAACTCCTGTACCATAGATTAAATGAGTCAACTTCCCTGGTATATAAACAGAAAAAAAGCAAACAAACAAATTAAATGTATAAGGAAAATATTTAAAGTCAAAATGTTGTAATAGAATACCTAAACATGTGCTGTACAGATGTAATATCAATTGTAGAAGACACTTGGTAGTTTTATTAAATTATGTTGTTGCTGAAGGTCTTGCAATTTATTGGTTATTTGTTGGTTGAATAAATCTGAATGATTCGTAGGAGTTTTATAAAACTGGACTGCTACCAGTTTGTCAGTGATTTACCTAAGACTCTGATATGCATGTGTTTTGTGACTTGGTCCCTTCCTCAATGTTGTGCAACCATGGCGTAATAAGGGTGGTGTGGGGGGGGGGGGGTTCCCCATGCAGAAATATTTGCTATAAGTGCAATAGGTGTAATATTGTTTTCACTTCAGGTATTTTTGAGCAGAACAAAAACAGCAAAAAAAAAAAAAAACACACTATCCACTTCCAGAATGCTGTGACTCTTTGTGGGGGCTGAGATAGGTGAAGACCCAAAGAACCAGCCCTCCATCAATTTTCCTGAATCAGGAAGCCAGGTTCGGCATAGCACAGGGGCAACCATATACAGTAAAGCTTCACTTATGTCACTGTTAAAAGTATTTATAATGATTAGAGCATTACTAAGATAAAATGCAGCATCAATTAAACTTATAATTGGTATGTCAGAAATATAACAAGATAAAATTAATTCTGCATCTGTAATCCTGTCCTTTTTATTAAATTCTACAGTGAATGCTAATTATTCACATGAATTATTTGTAGTATTCAGATGACAAAAAAAAATCTTGTGGCGTCCCTTTTATTACATGGAAACAAATGATGTAATATAATTTTCCCAATTGCACTTTGTGCGATTCACATTAGTGTGAATCTACCGATTTGGTAGAATCGGAAGAACGAATGCCAAACTGTAGAAATTTACAACCGCTACTGCAGTGCAGCATTCAATGTTGTGACTTTCTACAGGTTGATGCAGATCGCACTATAGTGGGGATCGGGAAATGTACCCTTTCCCTCACTATAGTGTGATCCTGAAGTTTGTATATCTAAGTAGCAGGGGGCTTGCCCCCACTGCAAAAATGTTGTGTTATTGTTGACCAAAGTGTAGTATTTTCAGTAACGTCGACATTTCTGAGATGTTGACTTTACCAAAAATTCTTCCTTGTACATTTTTTAGTTCATTGTTCTGATTTCCGATATTATTTTTCGTAAATCTGAACACTTGCAGAATGTCATTTTGAGGAAACAATAGTAAACCGAAACAAATGTACTTTATGCAAGGTACACGTATGTGTTCTTCCCGAATTGTTTGTAAGAAAAATGAGTACTGCTTATCTTTGTTTTGAGCAGTCATTTTAATTAAAAACAATTATTGTTTCTAGCTTATATAGACTAAAGACATTGAGGTCTTATTACTGAATGTACTTCAACCTCTTGTGATGATTCCTTTAGTTGGGCTTTCTAGGGCTCTTACTTTGGATCAGGTCTACTTATCATAATCATGGCTTTATCTTGGTGTGGAGGCTAGAATTTAACCTTTGGCTGTACAATTGATAATTAAGGTCTTTGTACATTTCCCAACAAGAAAAGTATGTAGTTGTTACTCAGTTTCTTGAATATATATATATATATGTATATATATATATATATATATATATATATATATATATATATATATATATATATATAAAATTTTTTATCCATACGGCACTTTACACCTAGCTCATAAAATCTGTATTTTCTTGGCATCACACAAGTCTTGATCAAGAATAGATTTTTTCCAATTACAAGTTTTGAAAAAAAAAAGATATTAATTTGAGAGTAAAAGTGAAGCTGTTCTCAGATTATTCATTCATACATACACCACAACTGGTATTCGCACATGCACCAAGCTGGAAACTGATGCATATCTGTCAGAAAAAGGTATACAGTTTTGCTAATTATCATCATTTTGAGGACTAAAGATAATGGTGTTCTGTGTAATATTAGGTAAGCTACTGTCAAGCCTAGAGTAGAGGGTTTACTTACAAGCAAAGAACTATATTTTAAATGTAATTGGGAAATGTCTCATCCCTCGACTGTCATATTTCATGGCTAGACAGTGAATTCCAATACTGTTTTTTGATTCTAGTACAAGCTCAAATTGTTGCAAGCTTCTAACCATGCCAAGGTCGTGGACTAAAACTCCTTGCCTAGAAGTGCATTACAGTACCATTTGGGAAACTGCCACCCAGGCTAATTATTCCATTGATAAGACACCCAAGGTAATAAGTTGGGTGACAGAATGATTTTCTTAAGTAAGGTTATAGTATCCAGGTCCAAGGAAGTAATAGTACTATTGTGACCACAAACAGAAGGCCCTTATCAGATCCATCATTGAGTATATTACCCACTTCGGCATGAATGTCACCAGATGTATGCAGCATAGGTTCATAGGTAGGTACTAGGCTATTGGCCCTAGGGCCTATATAAGCCTAGCCAAAAAGGAACCCTGGCTTTCGCCACCCAAGAAAATTATTTTCCTGTGCCCCTGTCGAGCAGAGCCACAGAATTGATCTCAGGGGTGAATTTCCTATTTCCCATCCAATCATCAAGATTTTTCTTGAAGAGTGCTAATGAAGAGCTCTGTTTGACATAGGTAGTCTGTTCCAGAGTATGGGAAGTCTCTGGGACAGGAATCTATCACTCCAGCATGTTCTGTTTATTGTGGTAAGTAGGCGATTTGCGACGGAGTAAAGCTGGAGTTTTTTGAGACTGTCTGTGTAGGGTATTTGTTTGAGGCCAGTAATCCTCTTTGTGAGGATTTTCTGTGGCCTCTCCAGTTGTAGTAGATGTCTTGTAAGGTACATACCAAAAGGGGTGCTGTACTGTATAATGGGTCTAATGAGTGATAAGTAGAGGGGAACAATGACCTCTCTTTTTTTTTCTGGATGAGAAACCTTTTGTGATGAGGTGTGTCACATAGAAGGATTTCCTGACCACTGTGGTGATGTGATTATCAAAGGAGAGACTACTGTTCACCTGTGTCCCAATGTCTCTTATCACACTTTCAGTGTTAAGTAGACTACCAGCTATGTGGTAGTTCATGGGTACACAGTTTTTACCAAAGGGGATGACAATGCACTTTTTGGCATTACCTTCAGGCCATGGCTTTGGCATCATGCATCTGTCTCCCTTTTGTAGGATGCCCACATAGTTAGGAGTTTTGATTATGGCTCCCAGTTTGCAGTCATCTGCAAACTTCATTAGCCAAAGACCGTCTGTGTCAGCCTGTACTTCAGAGAAGTAGATACCAAACAGGAGAGGACCCAAGACTGAACCCTGTGGTACTCCACTTGTCACTGGTCTGAAGTCTGATTTGTAGTCTGCTACTTTCACAGTGTGGGTTCTGTCAGTGAGCCAGTTGGCAACCCATCTTGTGACATAGGGATTTATACCTAGTTTAGTGAGTTTATCTATAATTCCAGCGTGGGGGATGGTATCAAAAGCCTTGGCGAGATCTAGATAGGCTGTGTGAACCACCTTACCCTCATCTATGGCTTTGGTGACTGCTTCAAAGAAGTCTAGCAGGTTTGGGAGACATGATCTGCCTTTTACAAACCCGAACTGGGTGGGGTCCAGAGTTCGAGTTTGGAGATTACCAATGTCTTTGTTTGAGTTCCATGATGATACATTCCATGGCCTTGCAGACCAGGCTCATCAGGCTAATGGGGTGGTAGTTCCCGGGGTCCGTTGTGGCTCCCCCTTTGTGGAGTGGGATAATAGCCATGGTGTACCATTTAGTGGGCAGAAAGCCTGAGGTGAGGCTATGATTGAATATGGAACTTAGGTGGGGTGCCAGTTCGTTCTGTAATTCATGTAGAATGCAGCCTAGGATATTGTCAGGTCCCATGGATGCTGTGTTCTTGGCTTTGGAGAGTGTGTTTTTTTACCTGTGCAGCAGTGATTACAGGAACTTTGTATTCTTACGATATAGAGATGGGCCCTCTAGGGGGTGAGAGGGGGGTAAAGTTAGCACTGAACTTATCTGCCAGGATGTTGGCAATATCAGTTGATTCTGTATATTTAGTGCCATTGTGCTGTTACTCAGAGCAGATCTGAGTGTGGCCATTGAGATTCTTGACATAGCTATAGAATGCTTTGTGGTTGTCTTTAGAGTCAGTGGCAATTTTGTTATCCTAATTAGCTTTGGAGGATTTTATGAGGGATCTCAGCTTCTTACTGAGGCTGACCAGGGAGTTCTTCCAGTCATGGGATTTTACTCTTTTTTTTTTGCAACAGTTTCTTTCTTCTGTTGTAGAGTTTGTTTATGGCAGAGGACCACCTTTTTTTGGAGGATAGCATCTTGGTTCTGTTAGGGATAGCATGATCCATGCACTCATGTAAGTGCTTTTAAAGTGCATTTGTTTAGGATTCAGCAGTTGTACCTCTATTGTCCATCTGCATGGGTGTCATGAAGTTTGCCACTTCTGTCTTAAGAAGTGTGAAGTTGGCTTTGGAGAAGTTTTTTACAGTGGTTTCCCTAATTGGGGGGGGGGGGGTGGATGTCTAGGGTGATTAGCTTGTGGTCGGATCTGTCGGATCTGACCAATGAGGAATTGACCTCTGGTGTGGAACACCGGTCGCCCATTTAGTAATTCATGTGGATATGCCATGAAGATTACTTACCAGGAAAATCCAGGGCATAAACACATTGTCCTAAATGGATCACCTTTAACGCAGGATCTCTGTACTCTGTCTCCTACAGGTTACTGAGAGGTGATCTGTGCCTGCTGTGCAAGGCATCCTCACATCCATCTCTGATGGATCTTTTGCACATCTGCAAAATGAACAGCATCAGGACCACTACATCCAAGGGTTTAAATTTTGCTTGAGACATAAGTGAGACATGTTGCCAAGAGAGATGTGTACCTTGGAGGACCCCATGTTCTGGAAAAGGCTGGCATCCATGTGAAGCAGTGCATTTCTAAGTCTATTTAAGAGTAACCTTGACCAATGGATGGGAAATTGGAAATTCACCCGGGATCTTGCCAGATGTTTCTGATGGACAGGTCCAGACAGTAATGCCCAAACTAACATATCCCCTAAATAACTTCAAGAAACTTCCTAACTAAGCTACCCCCACCTAATAAGTGCCCATGATACACAGGGACACAATTGGGTTGGACTGCACAGCTAGGTTTATAATGCACCTGGTGATCGTTAGCTTAGTATACACTTATGAGCCTAACCAGTCTTTATGTGAATCTAAAATAGATGTAAAATATCCCAAATGGGAGGCCATTCCTTCAGAATATTTGGTCAGTTTACATAAATTGATCGATCGAAATTTATTGTAATCATTTTTCAGTTAAAGAAACTGGTATTTTATATATGCAACCACAAGATGATTCTATTTTCCGCCATACTTATGAGAACTAAAATCTGCACAATAATACAACAGGCATTTTCTTTCCCAGAATGTTTCTGGATAGCCTATCTAATATTTGTTGGGGGAAATCAAGGAACCAGTTTCTTGCCTCAGACCTGACAAAGCCCTAGGAATAGATGGTTTTAATTGCTCATTTTATAAGAAGTGTATAAAAAAAGCGTTTATCTCATATTCTTATAAAACATTACAGCTGTGTTAAATTACTTGACATCTGTGACAAATACCTAAACCAGCTAGGAACCATTTTTATTCCTAAACCTAATTTGGATCCACATTTCAAAAAATCCTAATTTATTAGTAAGCTTTGACTTTAAGATGTATTCTGCTCTTCTGGCTGTTAAATTCAATCTAGTAGTTGTCCAATTTGTTGCTAAATTCTAGTCAGGCCTTATGGAATCAAGAACATGCAGCATGACAATATTATGTTAGAACTGGTTTCATACCACAACAGAAATTGATAAACTCTGGATATTTATTTTAGATGCAAGCATATCCTTCGATTAAATAGATATTCCAGTTCTCTTTGATACATTAAAAAAAAATGTGTGTCTGGACGTCTTGGATCAAAGCTAGTAATCGTATACGTTTTGGACTTCACTCTTCCCTTATACAAATTCTTAAAAGGAACAGAATTTGCTACAGTCTGTCACCTTATCTCTTAAAAATTCTTAAAGATCTTAAGACTTTGGGTGTAAAATTTAGTAGGATATATGTACATCTTTTCTTGATGGTATTTTGTTGTATTGTTGTAGTTTCAAACTCGATTAGTGCATATTGTAGATGTTTACACTACTAACCTCAAATTATAAACTAAACATGAAGTAATACATTTCACATTACATCTAATTTAGAATAATTATTTAAACTGTGCTTTTTTTTTGTATTATTTTTAAAGACTGTAAAATTAATGTTCTTAAAATGTTTTGTAATACTTTGGCGCTTTTCTTCCTGGGCCTTCACTGACAGTAGGCTCCTACCCAGTCCAACTTTCTTGGTAATCAAATGTCAATAAATAAATAAAAGTCATCCTGTTTTCTTTTAGTAATAGAAACAACACACATATCTTTGTTGTCAGAAATGAATATCTCATTGAGTGGACTTGTATGTAGGTGTAACGAATAAACCTAATATTCTCACAACTTACTCAAACTTTGGTCAGACATTGGGGAGAATCAAGGCAGAGCTAGTCAACTAGAGTCCTCGTAAGTAGTCATAAAGGTTGTTTTGGACCAGAAATAGAACTTAAGTTACAACAAATTCTATTACATTGACAGACTTCTTGAGTGTGTGCTTTCATCCACAAGAAAACTTGTCTATCTGGCTTGCCAATATGTATATATTACCTGTTGGATGACATTTTAATCTCTGTAATTGTAAGTGAACTTAATTAGGCTTTGTTTCAATACAGACTTTCTCTCTCTCTTTGTGGAATTTATTTTAATGGTGATTTAATTATTACATATGCTACAATGGTGGTAGCAAGATTTTTTTCGTGATATTTATTAGTCAGTTTTCATATTTAAAAATACTTTAATTTTTTTGGCAAAGTATTATATTGGTACTCATAAGAGGTTCTCCAGTTAGATCCTCGGCTGGGGTGCCTTCTGTGCGGAGTCTGCATGTCCTTCTTGTGGTCGTGTGGGTTTCCTCCAGGTGCTCCAGCTTCCTCCCATATCCCAAAGACATGCTGTAGGTGAATTGGACACTCTAAATTGGACCTAGGCGTAAGTGCATGCGTGTGTGTGCCTTCTGTGGAAGGTTGGGTGCCGGGCTGGCAACTCGACGCTGTAAAACTCCACTGCCAATCACGAGTAGACAGGTGATCCACTGTGGCTACCCCTAACCTGGAAAAGCCAAAAGAAGAAGATTATATAGGTACTCATAATAATTTTTATTCCACCAGATCTTTACAGTACACTGCCTCCTACTACATAAAATCTTTGCTAAGATTTCATAATTGGATCTGAGCACACAGTTCTCACTTAATCCTTGACTTTTAAGTAAGCACAAAGTTTGTGACCACTACACAACATATATGTTCCTGGTAGGACCTTTAACCCATCCTCTGTAATTCTCATTGTGTATCAGATCCTTTCTGGATAAATTCCACTTTTGAAGCTCATTAACTGTCATTCCTACTTGTGTTCAGAGCAGGTTTGTAAACAAACTATTCAGCTATTTTTTCTACCACCCTGTGTTATATTGCACTTGGAAGTTCTAACTCCATTCTTTGTGCCAGTCCCAAGCCTGGATAAATGGGGAGGGTTGCGTCAGGAAGGGCATCCGGGGTAAAACTTCAACAAAACTTTTCATGCAGTCACCAGTTACCATTTACATACCGGATCGGTTGAGGCCCGGGTTAACAACGACCGCCACCTGTACTGTTAGCCAACAGGGTGCTGGCGGAAATTGGGCTACTGTTGGCCAAAGGAGGAGGAGAAGAGGCGGAAGGCATGGCCGAAGGCAGGAAGAGAGGAGAACATCTAGGACTGTGGTAGTGAGGGTCGGAACTTTGAATGTTGGTAGTATGACTGGTATAGGGAGAGAGCTAGCTGATATGATGGACAGAAGGAAGGTTGGTATATTATGTGTGCAAGAGACCAAATGGAAGGGGAGTAAGGCTAGGTGTATCGGCGGTGGGTTCAAATTGTTTTATCATGGTGTGGATGGGAGGTGAAATGGCATAGGAGTTATTCTGAAGGAACAGTATGTGAAAAGTGTTTTGGAGGTGAAAAGAGTGTCTGATAGAGTGATGTTTATGAAGATGGAAATTGATGGTGTAATGATGAATCTTGTTAGTCCATATGCTCCACAAGTTGGGTATGCAATGGATGAGAGAAAAAATTTGGAGTGAATTGGATGAAGTGGTGATGACTGTACCCAAGGGTGAGAGAGTGGTGATTGGAGCAGATTTCAATGGGCATGTTGGTGAAGGGAACAGAGGGGATGAGGAAGTGATGGGTAGGTATGGTGTTAAACAAAGGAATGCAGAAGGTCAGATGGTAGTGGATTTTCCAAAAAGGATGGACATGGCTGTGGTGAATACGTATTTTAACAAGAGGGAGGAGCATAGGCTGACATACAAGAGTGGAGGAAGATGCACACAGGTGGATTATATCTTATGTAGGAGGGCCAGTTTGAAGGAGACTGGAGACTGTAAAGTGGTGGCAGGGGAAAGTGTAGTTAGGCAGCATAGGATGGTGGTTTGTAGGATGACATTGGTGATCAAGAAGAGGAGGAGGAGTGTGAGGGCAGCACCAAGGATCAAATGGTGGAAATTGAAAAAGGGTAATTGTGAGGTGGAGTTCAGGGTGGAGTTCAGGGATGAGTTAAGGTGGGCACTGGGTGGCAGTGAAGAGTTACCAAACAGCTGGGTAACTACAGCAGAGCTAGTAAGGAAGACAGCTAGAAAGGTGCTTGGTATCACATCTGGACAGAGGAAGGACAAGGAGACATGGTGGTGGAATGAGGAAGCACAGGAGAGTATACAGAGAAAGAGGTTGGCAAAGAAGAAGTGGGATTGTCAGAGAGATGAAGAAAGTAGACAGGAGTATAAGGAGATGATGTGCATGGCAGAGAGAGGTGGCGAAGGCTAACAATAAGGCATATGAAGAGTTGTATGAAAGGTTGGACACTAAGGAGAGAGAAAAGGACCTGCACACATTGGCTAGACAGAGGGACCGAGCTAGGAAAGATGTGCAGCAGGTAAAGGTGATAAAGGATAATGAGGGAAACATACTCACAAGCTGTAGTGAGAGTAGGGAACAGGTGGAGGAGACCCTGGAGAGATGGAGATATGCTCTAGAGAGAAGAGGAATGAAGGTCAGCAGGACTAAGACAGAATATATGTGTGTGAATGAGAGGGAGGATAGAGGAATGGTGAGGATGCAAGGAGTAGAGGTGGTGAAGGTGGATGAGTTTAAATACGTGGGATCAATAGTTCAGAGTAACGGAGAGTGTGGAGTGTGGAAGATAAGTGAAGAAGAGAGTGCAGGCAGGGTGGAGTGGGTGGAGAAGAGTGTCAGGAGTGATTTGTGACAGATGAGTACCATTAAGAGTGAAAGGGAAGGTCTACAAGAGGGTAGTGAGACCAGCTATGTTATATGGGTTGGAGACAGTGGCATTAACAAAAAGGCATGAGTTTGAGCTGGATGTGGCAGAATTAAAGATGTTAAGATTTGCACTGGGTATGACGAGGGTGGACAGGATTAGGAATAAGTATATTAGAGGGCCAGCCCAGGTTGGAAGGTTTGGAGACAAAGCCAGAGAGGCACGATTACGTTGGTTTGCACATGTGCTGAGGAGGGATGCTGAGTATATTGGGAAAATGATGCTGAGTATATTGGGGAAAATGATGCTAAGGATGAAGCTACCAGGTAACAGGAAAAGAGGAAGGCCTAAGATAAGGTTTATGGATGTGGTGAGAGAGGACATGCAGATGGTTGGTGTGACAGAGCAAGATGCAGAGGACAGGAAGAAATGGAAACAGGTGATCTGCTGTGACGACCCCTAATGGGAACAGCCGAAAGAAGATGATGATGACTGTCTTCTGTTTTTGTAGCATAGTACTGCTCTGATAAAGACAGTTTAATTATTCTGAGGTCGTGTGTGTGTGTGTGTGTGTGTGTGTGTGTGTGTGTGTGTGTTTATACAGGTTCCTGTCTTGTGTGATTCAACGTATGTTTTGTAGTTTTAATTGGTTATGTTTTGTATATATAGTGTATTACAGTGGCATGAACATATCCTGAGGATGAAAATGAAACCTGGGCATTCCAAATTAGTAAAAGCTTATAGCAATATATCCCTTTATAATCACTCCCTATGTTATGTTAACTTTTACAGAGCACCAAAAGTTTTGACAGCTTTCAAACTGTTACTAAAGTATTTGGATCAGTTATTAGGCTGCTTGTAAACTCTTCTCTTTAAAGATAACTTGCAAATGGCCATTCTTGTGGTTGGTGGGTGTTTGCACATACTTTGATGTACAACTACAAATCACAAGTGCTTTCTGCAGTGTTACGCTTAGTTTTATGAAGTTACAGTGCTAAAGAATAAAAATCTTTATATGCTATATTTTGACAAGTGATGCAACTGTCTCTCCTAAACACCCTCAACACCTACACTATAGTTGGTCTGCAGAAGTCATTGAACCGGAAACAAGAGGCTAAGTATAAATGTGGTAAAATTTAAGTTAGTATTCATATTCCCAGGCTTCACATCAGGGTGAAGGTAACTGGTGAATAATATAGCTGTGCCAGTATTTAAATCAACAAAGTATGAGCAAGCTGTGTCAGAATGTCTCAGCCCAGTGACCAAGCACCCAGAGCAGTGTCACACAACTGAGACAGCATAAAGGGAGTTGGAACTAGCGTAGTTTTGTGAGGATAAATTTGTGTACATTTAAAGTCACAACTGTTTTGGGCATTTTCAGCTGGAAGCTGAATGTGCAAGCCTTCATAATTCTGTCAATAGTTTCATGGGCAACCTGGAGGAGG